>NW_007577880.1:295541-303370 GCF_000690725.1 Stegastes partitus | reverse complement strand
GATCACCTCTAAAATATGAAAAACATGAGATATATTATCTCTTTTGAGAAATTAGACTCCTCTCCTGAGGGATACCAGAAAATTCAAACAATATAAATTACCTGCCCTCCGTGTGTTCGTATGCTGATTACTGGTTGTCTCTACAGAAAAGAAGATGCAGGAGGTCTTTGTTCCCACTTTGCCGAACTTGGGCCGATACACTACCGTCTATGTGCGGCTCGATAATGACATCACACAAATTAAGAGATTAAAGCGACGCAAACAAACTCGCAGAAGATGAATGAAAAGAAACAGCTGGGTTAATACAGCTGCACTTTACTCCTTTTAATCTGCTTTTAGCTTTTAGGAGGAGCTACTTAGTTAAATCCTGGTCATGCAGAAGGGATTTCTGCTCACCTCACATTATTCCTCATTACCTGTTTGTGTCAAGTTTTTCCCCTTTAATTTTCAAAAGCAGATTAATCCCAGCAAGTTAAAGACACGCCAGTCAGCATCTCAAACTCTCGGGCAGTGGGACGACGGTGCTTTGAATTGAGTGCCATAGTTTGATAACGGCTGCAGGAGGTGGCTGAAGTTTTAGAAACACAAATGATGCATTCGCCATCTGCACCTGTGCAAATGGAGATATTACCTCAGCTTCATAGATGGCAGCTCAGCAAGAGCGACGACAAATGTTGGGCGGGAACAATAAAACCAATAACAGATGTATTGTCTTGAGCTGAAAAGATGCATACTGTACTTTAATCATATTAGGATTCTGTCCCTGAAACCAGCTTGAGCTCTGGCCTGGTCTTCCGGTCCAAACCTCTCTCAGCCCACACCTTCTATTTATTTTTTTTTGTTTAATCCAGATGCTCCCTTGTTTCACATATGCACCCCGTATACTGCCCTTATTTACCAGGCCCTTTTCATCTCCTACGTTTCTTTCATGTCTCCCTCCTCTTATATTGCTATTAACCCTCCTTTCATCTGTTTTTCAGCTGCACATTGCCTTCACCTCTTGAAATCTTGTTACAGCGGGTCATTTACTGCAGGCTGCTTGGCTGTAGGATGGGCAAGCAGTGAGAAATGTTCAATCCGTGCAGCTACAGCTACTGTATGTCGTCTGTTGATGAGTGCTCGAACAAGAGACTGAACCTACAATTATTGTAACCCGGGTGAGGATGCTTGCTAAATCCATCATGCAGCTACACCAAATGTCCTTGGCTATATTGCCTTCTCTCCCCCCCATGAAGGATACAGACAAGATAGCCCAGGGTCATTCGGTGCATGGAGTGGATTTGTGTGGCTGGTTCTGGTCTATACCTCAGTACATGTTGTATTGTCAAAGTTAGAGGAGGAGTGGTTCTGTGTAAATGTCTGCCTAATGCTTCTATCATGTCCTGTGATGCAGAATTAATTGAGGGAGGATCAGTAATGATTGGAGCACCTACTCCCCACAGGCTTAAGTTATATACACAAAGGTGTAGAGGGAAATGAAAACACGATGTGAGGCGATGTTTGGAGCAGCGCACAACCACCAATTATTCATTACTTAAGCAGTGTTCAGTCTCAGCAAGAAAACCGATCAAATCAATTAAATGCTGGCAAACCTAACTCAGACATAATTATGAAATTACCAGCTTCTCTGTGATAGTCTGGAGATGGAGCTCAGCTCACCTCAGCTGTATTTAAACAGCACATTTCATACAAACACGCAGCTCTAAGTGCTTCACGGAACGAGATTAAAACAGCACGTATAAAAAACAAAACCAGAAATTTGCAGGCCTTTAAAATTACAATAATAACAACAATAAAATCTTAATTTGAAAAAAAAAGGACGGGAAGTTTAGTAAAAAATTAAAAAGGAATATTTTTGGAAGATAATGGCAGAGGATCTCTGGGGTCTGTTACATATGCATGTAAAAAAAAACAACAACAAAAATCTTAAAATGAATCAATGCAATTACTTTAAAGTAGGTTTTATATGTGCTTTCTGTCTTAACTTTATCTTCTGCTGCATTCTGCACAAGTTGTCGGAGACCAATAGTTTTGTTGTTGTTGTTGTTGTTGTTGTTGTTTTTTTAGGTAGACCAAACAAGAGAACGTTGCAATAGTCAACCTAGAGGTGAGAGCTGCATGCAGTCACTGGTATTTCTGTCAGCCACAGACAAACTGCCTAATCTTAGAAATGTTTCTAACATGATAAAAATTACCGTAAATTCCAGACTATTGAGCACCTGAATATAAGCCGCACCCACTAACTTTAAAAAGAAAACAAGTTTTGTACATATACAGGGTGTACTTGTCTATAAGCTGCAGGTGTCCACGTTGGAACATGAGATATTTACACAGAAAGATGTTGCACAGAAGGATTTTTTAAAATACGTACCAGTAACATACACAAATACGTAAATACTTTTTCCCGAAACAGTGCCTTTAACACAGCTGGTTAAAAGAAATAAAAACTACAGCAGCCTACCAGGAAAAGTCATTGATCGCTATCTTCATCTTCCTCCTGCGCACTAAAACCACTAAAGTCGTCTTCTTCAGTGACAGAGTTGAACAGCCTCAGAATTACTTTGTCACGCACTTCCTCAGTCTCTCTTTCATTGTTGCTCTCAATGTCACTTTCATCTCGAGGCAAATTCGTAAAAATCCATAAATTAGCCGCATCATTGTTTAAGCCGCAGTGTTCAAAGTGTGTGAAAAAAGTAGCGTCTTATAGTCCGAAAATTACGGTACATGTTCCTTTAACAATGAGATCTGTTTCTTAGTGCTGACAGATAACTGCTCTGCCTGGGCTTTGGTCTTAAATATTATGATCTCCACCGTGTCTTGAATCAGCCATTGGAAGTAGTGTGACACCCATACATTAACATCACATAAACATTGCATGGACCGATCCTCTGGGAACACAGAAATGTACAACATGGCATCATTTGCATACCTATGACACCTTATGTTTTCTGGTGTAATTGCCAAGTGGTATAACACAGAGGTTAAAAAGAAGTAGGCCCAGAGTTGAACCTTGTGGAACACCTTAGGTCATGTTTCTCTTCTCTGAGGGGAAATTCCATTCCTGAACCACCGACACAGTTTTTAAGTCTATGCAGTAGGAATACGTAGTTGACATTATTTAAGGCTGCACTGAGATCTGGGAGAACTGAGGGCGGATACCTTTTTCTTTGTCACTATTGATTCGTACATTGTGCACCACTGTCTCTGGGCTGAGGTGGGCTTGAAAACCTGACCGCAAGGACTCAAGGGTGTTGTTTTTGCTAAAAGAGTTTAATTATACACAAAAAGAAAAAACCCAAAAAACATTTGGTATGGGCTTGCAGTTACTTTTCTGCGATGGTTTGTAACTTTAAAGCACATTAAGCATCAGAGAAAGTGAACAAAGCGGTTAACAATGCTTTATAATTCCTCCAAGAGGAGTTAAAAATTTAAGTAGCTGTTGGGTCAAATGAACAAATGGAGAGCTTTAACTTCTTGATCACTTAATTTTAACATTAACTGACCTTTTTAGATTCATTTTAATTTTTTGCTATCTTATGTCTGATGTAGGCTTAAATTTTTCTGCACTTTTTATTTAACAAAAACAGCAACGGGGCATGTAGACGTAAGCGGTAAATGGTCACTCTTCTGCCATAGGGGTTCTCCTACCTAAGCCAAAGGTGATGTGAAATTTGTCAGGCTGTCAACAAGGTCTCTAGGATTGGCTTGGTTCTTATTTATGAGATCAGAGGAGTGTGAGCCAGGTGGGCATTTCTCAGTGCCGTAAATGTAAGATTGTCATGGAGAATATCTTAGCCGACCTGGAGTTAACTTTTCCTCCATGCACACTCCGACAATGTCTTTGAAGTTCGCTCATACTTCCACTCTTCAACAGCGGCTTACATATTTAAACAGGTTTCTTTAGTTTTAACGGTGCAACAAGGCCAACTTCTGCATCTGTTTTCTTTTGTTTTTTTTTAATTCATTTACATGTGAGTCAACAGATGAAGGGAAAGTCTGTCGGGCTGTTGACTAACATACATGCCGTACCTTTAAATCGTGTGTACTCGACAAGGCTACAGTAAACACAATTTACATCCTTTTTTTTTTTTTTTTTCTCAGCGAGCAGGATTTGCTGGGGTAGTTTATAATTGAGTCTAGCGGTGCATGAACTTTCTACAGCTGCAATCTGTCTAAGCGCAGCTATTTCTCCCTCTGCAGGCCGCGGCTTTCTTTTGTCAACTCTGCCTGGCGCGTCGCAACAGCCCCCCAAATGTGAGCGATCTCGATGAAAGCAGAATGTAATTATTAGTGTGGCAGTTCTTGGGTGGTGGCGGGATCTTTACATGGTTGAGCGAGCAACACGCTCTCTGTTCAAATGGAGAACATTCGCCTTCTTTCAAGGGCAATTATTTCAACCCTCACTCAGGCCAAACCCCCATCCCCCCGAAATGTCAATGGAATGGATGTGGACTGATGTAGAGGTTATCCAACAATCTTCTAATAAATGGAGACTTGTCGTGGCTTACTCCTAACCTGTATCAACATAGCATAACACACAGACCAAAGCAGCTCGATGGGATCCCGTTGTTTTTCATCCCTTTTATGTGTCTGTAAAACTGTCGTGTAAAAAAAAAAAAGAATTCTCTTTAGAAAGCAACAAGCCAACAATACTGCAGGAAACATGAAATACATTCGGGGGGTTTTTTGTTTAGCTCTACAAAGTTTAAATCAAGAGATTTCACTCCTTGTTGCACAATGCATGTGTGTGTACTTCATGTAAAGGTTTGGAAGACTGTGTGTTAACATGGCTTAACTATCAAGGGGGTAAGTAGCTGGACAACAATGAATGGAGTCTTCCATGAGGAAAAAGGGCTCAGGTGACTTTAGGGAGCTGTAGTAATGGAAGGTATAAGTGATTTGAATTTAGTTAGCAAGCCTCGTGGAAGTGTCAAGTTTCTGTTTTCTTGGTTTGGTTGTCGTACAGCATTTGTTGCAGTGACACGCCGACAGAATGTGAAGAAACATTTCACTTGCAAGGTACTTTAGCTCGGAAGATTTCCATCGGTCCTCGGAGAACGCGGTGGATGATGACAGACAAATGTAAGCACGAAAAAATAACAAAGGCAGCAAAGGCAGAACTTTTTTCGGATTAGTTAACATTAGTTCAGCTGAGCGCTGTTCTTCTTGCTCTCTCCTTGCCTCTCCTCTCTGATTTGCATTGCTTTTCTAATCGCAGTTCTTTGATGCTCCTATAGACTCTTTATTCCTTCACGAGTGACATCACCTATAGCAGCCGGGTTGCATCACCAGACTAGATATCAGTATGTAACTTCAGACGCCGGGAGCCGTCATAAAACCTACATGCTTAACACGGCGCAGCAAGAGAATGCTAACTAAGACTGAAACACAGGAGAGCTGTCTGTTGCCAATGAAACAGTCAGCCATCCCTGGAACTGTAAGAACGCCTCATTCCACTGGGAAACTAGGAAATTACAGACATCAAAATCCAAAAGCCCTGGGAATTCTCCGATGCACTACTATCCAGACAGACTATTTCACCAACCGTTGTACTTAGCAGGAAACAATCACAGACACATCAGCAGGGGGAATACAATTAAACCTCCACAAACACAAAGTTTGCACATCTATGCAGGACCTGTTTTTCTCTTCTCTTATCCTCCATTACACAGTGTCTCACATGTTCCGATCAAATCTTGCAAGAAAGTAAGACCACATTTACACATAGCCGGATATTTAAAAAAGGGATCTACATTTTCAAAAATAACACTGTTGACACCAGATCATTCTCAAAAAAAATCTTCATTTACACCATAGACTGTATAAAAGATGGACGTAGCTACGGTGACGTCACCCGTTGGTTTCTGCACTGAGAAAATGAAGCCAGGGTTTTGCTACTTCCTGGTTGACATCTTGGATTTTTGGAGCGAGTGACGCAAAAATCGTGGGAGGGGGGCGGAGCCATAGGAGCAGCGATTGGTCAGACGGATTGAGAGGCGGGCCCTCTCTGCCCGCCCACATTTGCCGCCTTCTGCTCGCTTCGTCTGTATGGTCGCTGCCGACTGTCAATCAAGCCAGCCACGCCCCTTGCCCCGCAAAATGTTGATGATTTTTTAAAAATTCAGTATTGATTTATTTTCAGATTGGCCACCTGATCTCTGGATTTGACCATGAAAACTAATCTAAAAAAAAAAATCCTGAGCTGGAGGAATGCAGTATTTCATGATCTGTGATCACTTCTTTTCCAAGTCATTTCTATGGGAGCCAGGGCTTTTTGGAGCCAGGACTAGTGGACGTAGTGATATTGCAGGTTTTTGACACTTCCGGGTTGGCTTCATTTTTCAGGGCCGGTTGCTACGTCCATCTTTTATACAGTCTATGGTTTACACAAACCCGTCGTGAAGAGCTGCTATGAGCTGCCAAACCTATAGGGGGCAGTGTAACGAGAAGCATAAAGCCATGCTAGCCAATCAGAATCCTGGAAAAAACCCAACAACAAATGGCACTAATTACTTCCTGTTACTTCAACGATAATGGCGTGGGGGTTGTTTGTTTGGACCAATAGAGAAGTGGAGCTGCTCCTACATGTGGTGCTGGAATACAGAATCAAAGCGATCCTTCTCCTCTGCTCCTTCACACAATAGAGCGTTTGTGAATGTAAATGCAGACAGGGCAGAAGCATTTGCACAACCGTAAAAACAAGCACGGCTTTAACAGCATCCGTTTCTATCACGGTAGCCAAACTGTAAACATGGTCGCACACATATGACGCTGATGACGCTTTTGTCGCACACTGTGGCTTTAAACTCTGTCTCCTCGTTTCCAAATCTCCACGTTGGCTGGAGTTTTCAGACATGATCATTTTTGGTGACTTGTAGCTCCGTTTACTTGTAAACCAAAGGCCCAGACGCATTGATTATTTTTGCTACGTGTAAACAGGGCCTCAGACCAACTGCAATAGTTGACTTAGATCAGTAGATTTACCTGGATCTACAGTTAAATGACAAAGTGGGGTTCTCAGTGTCCTGATGGTTACAACACAACTACAACAAGTCTGCACTTGGAATCCCAGCTGGCTTTGTTGCACCTGTCTGAGCCCACATTCTATCAGTCTCTCCACCAGCACTATCATAAAAGGCATAAACGCCGATAAATAAATAAAGAACTGAGGAACAAAGCAAAGCAAACAGACTCTTGATGTCTTTATTCTATCATCTGAAACAAATAGCAAGATCCAGATTGCAGTGCATACAGGATTTTTGAGAAACTGGCTCATGCTTTCTTCCTTAGCAAGATTAATGATTGCAATAGCCTGTTGTCTTCTCAGAAAGGCCATTTGACAACAATTACTGGGGACTCTGCTCATAGATTAGATTAGATAGTTGCGGAGGGGCAGAGTACAAAAAGCATGCGGGCTCAAACTATGAGCTAAATCTACATTTTACACACATTGAGTTGATTGTGTCATAATTTTTAAACTACCCAATAACACTCTGCCCTCAGTGCATGCTGAGTTACAATAAATAATTCATACTCTGCTAATCCATGTCTGGTGTGCTGCCTAGTGTGAGGTCCAACAATGCTAAAAGGTCTGCAGTAAATGGGCTACTTCTGTCCGCGGCTTAACTGGAAGCCTTTCTTTAATTTAGTGGGGAGAGCAGCTAGATTAAAGACGAGATTAGCAAGAGCTGAATAAAGACGTATCACCTGTCCTAATTGTTCTTGACAACCCCTTTCCTTCCCCAGAGTGTTGCACTGGGATTGACATGATGGGGAATTACAAAGGAAGTGTTCGAACCGTGTCAAAGACAAGTTGGTGAAGGTTTTTT
>NW_007577880.1:284356-294891 GCF_000690725.1 Stegastes partitus | reverse complement strand
GTTTCAGAGGAGTTAGCTGTAACAGATGTCCTCACCATACTCCATAACAACTGTTTTTAGAACAGAACTACTCTCCTCTCAACTCAGTATTGTCAAACTTTACCAACATCCACTCCAGTCTCAGCTGAAAACTCTTTCAGTCTACATCAAAGGCCAGTCTTCAACAAACACAAAGAACAGTATCATCGGCAAACAGGAGACGTACCACCTTAATGTCAGCAACTCGTTATTTGATATTCCGTCTGAAAATGTCACAACCGAGAGCGGTAAGAAGACACACCCTTGGGCCCGTTCTCCAACTTCAGCGTGCCTTAAGTTATTTTTTATGGAATATTTGTAATTTAATATTAGAACCGCCGACGGGTAAAATTTGCCCGTGGGTGTTTTTTTGATTGTGTTTTCAACTTGATTTTAATTAAAATGCCCTAAAAGGTTGTCATGTAGCCTTCCTATTGTTAAAAATCACCAAGATGTCGTCAAATTTTGAAAATTGCATTTCGTCTACGACCACGAGTGACAGAGCTGCATCATCATCCACTATAGATACGAGAAGGGGAGTCATAAAGATATTGTACTTGCTCAATGCGTAAAGAAGAGACTAACGGTGGAGAGGTTTCAGGACTGAGAGACGCGTTCGTTCTGGATCTGATGGATCATCACTTGATCGCAGTCTAAATGTAAGGCTGCCTTACAAAACAACAGCAACAACAAAAACTCCTTATATAAAGTCTGCTCCAAAAAGAGCTACAACGTCATGACACCATCAATAAACAAGGTTTTTGCACAATAAACTTCCACCATTGCAGACAGCAATAATATTTGGAAAGCTGCAAATTATTGATTTTCTGTTGTGTGCACATAACCAATGAAATTTCCCCTCCACCTGTTGTTAACTGCTCCAAAGGCATCAGGAGACACCTATCATTCTTAGAGGCTCTTGTGAGACCATCTCGCTGCTTTAAGCGGGTCTTCTTCAGCATTTGCAGAAGCAATAAATAGCTCGTCTATGTATTTAGTTCCAACCACCTGTAGCCTCACCCCCGTGGCTTACGGTTATCGTGAGAGATACAAAACGTTCTTCTTCTGTGTTCCTGTTTGTAATTCAGACACACATCTGACCACCAACATGCTGCAAAAAGACACTCTGATACACCGACACACACTCACTGAACACTGCAGACTGCACAAAGTGTGTACAGCCTTCCCCTGAGGCTGAATGCATAGCTATTCACCAGCTGGGAGAATGACTAATAACATACAAAATTAGAATATATTTTTCTTCTGGCTCTATGTAAATTCTAATAGATATATCATAGATATAGATATGTAATGGCTTTCCTTTTTTCTTTTTTTTTAATATAAATTATCTTTTCATTCCTTTCAAAGCTGTAATATTTTCAAATGCAGCCTATAAACATTTATGAAATAGACTAAAGTACTGCTGCTCTCCTTCCTATTTAGTGCGAGCTGTCACCCGCTACAGAGATCAGGAGAGATGGCACAATTTTCACACGTTTAATACATTTAACTTTTTTTTTTTTAACCTTCATTTCGTTGCTTTACGATTCCTGTGTTCTTTATCAGTTTTTCTTCATCTGCGCTGTTTTTTTTTTTTTGGTTCATCCGCGGCTGTTTTTTTTTTTCTCTCTCTCTGCGAAGCGCTTTTTAATCTCATTAAGAAAATATAGATAAAAGTTTATCATTATGTCATTTCATTGTCATTTGTGAGCAGCATAGAGAGACTACAACTAGCATTTCATTACACAACCTTGTGTTGTAGAGAAGTTAATAAATGAACCTCGTGTCTTGTACCTTGAAACTGAATGCATTCTATTAGTGGGTAAATCGTATCCACTAGCGGCTTTAAATATAGAATGAAGACTATTTGTTCTGTTCGTGGCCTGATTATGATATGATTGTACAGAATTGCTTATTATTAGAAACCTACTATATTTTTATGTAGTCAAATAAATTGTGAAATTTTTCTTCTTCTCCCACTTTTAATTTTTTTTTTATTTAATGAGAAAACACAGTAATTGATCAATCATTGTTGTCCTTCTAGAGTTTTTCATACACTCCTAAATTTAACTTAGGATAATCATATCGTGGACTTTTCATGGGAAAAACTTCAAAGTGTGCTGCAGACGTGTAGAAGTTGACACCACCCACTTGTCTCTTTGGCACAGCCTCAAAACTTCCAGATTTGAACTTTTTGGATGTACTTACTATTTGAGTGGGTGGGAAAAAAAACAAAAAAAACAGCAAAAGATACCAGATCTATTTTAGGAGTGTGAGGTTGTGAGAGTTGCATTGGCATATCTTGGTGCCGCTTGGATCTTCGGTGGTTGCATCGGCCACTGCGAGCTATTTCTAAAGTAATGTCTATGTTGTTTCTGATTAATTCGATGCCGGTATTTGGTTGTGTCTTAGCAGCTGACCGCTCTACCAGAGGTCTTATGTGTCAAAAGAGTTGACAGAGGGACATGACAGAGATCAATAATTCATCTCCCAGAGTCTAAAAACAAAAGGGCCCGGCAACGAGATACTCAAATGATTGTCAAAGTTTACTCAAAGATGCCTTAGAATTTCAATACATTTAAAGTATGCCTCCTCCAGGACAGGACCAGGATATTTTCATCACTTTCTAAAAAAACAATCAGGACGACCAAGAGAGGACATGTCCTGGGAAAAACAAGCCGTTTGGTCACCCTATCATACTTCGTTTGTCACATTTATAAGGATGGCGTTCCATTGGAGGCGTAAAGTAGTAATTTATTATATTGTTAATCGCCTCCCTTTCTATGGAACACTTATGATACTGATAGATAACTAACTGAAGGAGGTTTTGGATAGATCGAGAAAAAAAAAGAACTACAAAACTAACCGACAAAATTCTTCTTGCAAATAAGTCATAATTCATGGCTATCACTCCCCATCGCTGCTTTTAAGGCCTTGACCAGAAGGAAACGGGAGGGTTGGCTTCATAAATGGAACATAGTCCTCCTCGTTCAACCACAACTCAATAATCATTCAATAAAACAAAAATCTGGTGCATTTGATAGAATAAATGTCATAATAAAAGATTAGTTTCTTTAAATACGCAACCTCCATTTCAGTTTAAGGTTTCAAAGAATTGTGCTTCAGCGCAGAGACGAAATAATGCATCACTATTATTTTATTATGAAGATTAATATGAATCCCATGGGCTGCATCTTTTTAAATTTGTTGTATAACTATAGCTCACAGCAAAACACTGAAAGCAACTGTCTGCACAGGACATATTAGTCCCTGGGGCCTGTTTTGGCTGGGACACCTTGATAGCATAATAACAGTAATGAATTATTTGTTAGGATCACAGGTGACATGCAAGATGACATGAAAATTGGTATAATACAGATCTTAAAATATTAATCGTTCATTGCCGAAAACCCATCAGCCTCTATTGTGTCAAATGCTTGAAAAGACCTGCATTACCAAAACAGACACACACCTGGGACCACGAGTCTGATCCTCATGCCCGGTAGGGATGTGTCTTCCTGCTCCATTGTATCGGGGTGACGCGTAGCTGCTACGAACCAGATGGAGGTGCATCACACTTGGAAAGGATGGTGTTATGTTTTACAGAGCAGATTTAGATCAGGTGTGACAGTTTCTTTTAATGTTAATAGCGTCTTAAATGTACGCTCCCTGCTTACAGGAATACTCCGGTGGTGTAGCAGTACTTGGAAAGCTGTGATTACCAAAAGTCAGTACAATGCATGCTGTGCAATAATAGCTATGACTGTTTTCATACAAAAAAATGATAATCCAAGCAATGAAATAATCCACTGAGCCAAAAATGACTTATAAAACACCTCCATGAGTGCTTTAAAAAATGTGTAGCATCCCCTATAAAGTTGAATGTGTTAGCAGCAGTTGCTTATTTGCAGCTCCATGGATGAATGTAATGTGAATGCATTGTAAGCGAGGTTAGTGGGTTATCGAGGTATGTTGGGCCTAAAGTCAGAGTTTTCGGTGTCATGAAGGTGGCTCTACCTCGCTGGATCTCCATGGTAACTGATGCTGCGGAGCTAACCCGGCTATGTTCAGAGTTTCAGATTTAAAGTCGGCTGTAAGAAGCGTCTCCCTTAAATCTGATGGTTTTCTAACAATTCTCTGTGAGCGATGCAGATTCTCAGCTGAGGGAATGTGGTTTATCGTCACTGAGATCACTGAATGAAGTTACAGCATCACACACTGTATGCGTCGTGTTGCCATGGGAACCTACATGTAATAATTAGTTGGTGATGCAGAAATCACATAAATGTGTTTTTTATGTTTGGTTCTGGGCTGCAAGGTGGCGCAGTTGGTAGCACTGTTGCCTCGCAGCAAGACGGTTGCCGGTTCGCGTCTTGCACCGGAATCTTTCTGCGTGGAGTTTGCATGTTCTCCCCGTGCAGTGTGGGTTCTCTCCGGGTTCTTTGGCTTCCTCCCACACGGTCCAAAAACATGTTGAGGTTAATTGGTGATTCTAAATTGTCTGTAGGTGTGAATGTGAGTGTGCTTGGTTGTCTGTCTCTAAGTGTAGCCCTGTGATAGACTGGTTACCTGTCCAGGTGTCCCCTGTCTTCACCCTGAGTCAGCTGGGATAGACTCCAGCCCCCCATGACCCTTGTGAGGATTAAGTGGTGTGTAGATGATGGATGGATGGAAAACTGTGTAGTTTACGTTCCAGTATAACTAAACTGTAGACATGTTGATCTAGAGAGCAGTCATGACCTCTGCATTAGTGTGGCTTCACAGGTCCACTTGGTGTATAGTCCATGATGTGGATAACCTGAACCCCCCCTGTGTGGAAGTCGAAATGTCGCTCAACAGTTGCGGCTGCTTGGTCTGTTTGCACTCCAGCCACCATACATGTGGATGTGCAAGAAAAGTAAACTGAATTCTGTTTATGTGCATTGTACTGTATTCTCATGAGGCACTCGGGCATATTGTTTTGTTTTTATAAGGTTGTTTGTTTTTAGCTAAATGCAGCAAACAAACCATCACTTCCTCTTGCATGTGTGGAACGCGCCTGTATATTCATTCCCCTGATTGTGTTACGTGTAGTGACTTGCTCGTATGAGCTCTTTTCATAATCGGACACAGAAACGCTGAACCGGCCTTAAGGCCTCCTCGTCCTTTTTTATATGCTTCTATATTTACACCATAGTTACATTTTATAATATTTGTACTCATGTGCCATGCTCTGCTGCTGTTATTACATGGCACCAAAAATACTAAGAACCTATACAAAGCTTCCTCATCTGATCCGTTGCTAGAAATAGCTCGACTCCAAAGGCAGGGATGCTGGCAGAACTTGCTTGTTTTGTTCAATGACATTCCCCAAACAAAAGCTGAGAAAGAAGCCCATCTTCTTTAAAGGGGGGAAACAAAATATGAGGATATCTTCCAAGAGGTGCCAGAGGGATCTGTCTCTCTTTCCTTTCCATCTCCCTGCCATGACCGGGAGGGGGTTTTCTGAGGAAAACAACGGCGCTGTCAACAGCTAGTGCAGCGAGCGCTAGAGGCCA
Organism: Stegastes partitus; assembly: GCF_000690725.1. Lineage (NCBI taxonomy): Eukaryota > Metazoa > Chordata > Actinopteri > Pomacentridae > Stegastes > Stegastes partitus. Next base: position 289,336 of record NW_007577880.1, on the reverse strand, counting down.
AACGGAGGAGGAAGCAGCACTTAATGTAAGGGAATGGATTAGAGAGGCTGATTATGCCTCAGAGGTGAGAGCAGAACAAAGTGAAAGAAAGGAAAAGCTGGAGCGAGCAAAAGTGAATTTGTCTGAATGTGAGCGTGCGCGCATTTCTCGGAGGCCGCTGTGCTGCGTGCACGCCTGTGTGAGCGTGTGCACGTTTGTTTTTAAATGTGTTTAATGCAGATTAAGATGTTTCTGTGTCTAGTCATGTAGTTCTGCAAGCACATTGAGAGGTTTGTTTCTTTATGTGTACGCTCGTAAAGCCGGTTGTGTGTCGCTTCTCATGGATGTGGGTGTCTAACAAATGTTACTACAACCCTGCATATGTTCACTGTGTGCATGTAGACGTGCACATGTTTGTATGTATATGTTTCAGTGCACAGTTGGTTGAAAGTCTGTGTGCATGCATGAATGTACATGTGTGATGTAAGTGTGCGTATGCTAATCAGGAGAAAGCGAGACTGTATTCGTGGTAAACAAGCTTACGTTCCTCTCCTTCCCACATAACCTTTTCTCTGTCTTGTATAAAACTAAAAAGGCAGACATGTTCCTCCAGAGAGGTTCTGTATGCAGACTTGCCCTAGATCTGGAAGCTCAGCTGCTAACTTGTCACTGGCACGACTTAACAGTAGCATGCAAAGCGCACAGTAAACTTTTTAAGGTAGAAGTTGTATATCAACAGTTATTGAAAGTTTCTCGCGTCCTTGATTCAGATTTTAGATCTCATCGTAGTCGTCATGCCGGGCCTCCTTCGATTCCTTGTGTTTGTATGTTTTGTGTCCGTTGTTGGTCCCTGGTTTGCCACTCTCTTGTTGTGTGTGCCTCTTCCATCTCCTCTGCTGCTTGATTACCTGCACACCTGAGATCCACTCACTCCACTCTCCACCAGATCTCTCAGTTTGCCATCATGGTACTAAGACCAGCTACTCTCCAAGTTAAATTTGCACTCTGTACCCCTCAGCTCTCTCGTAACATTATTTGTCTCTGTGCTCCAGGGTAGCTTCCAACCTCCCTAACAACTAAGTCTGCACCGCTACCAACAAGCCGCAGAGCTCCTTTCATCCAGTTCCAACTCCAAGACAAAACCAGCCTGCACCACTTGACACAACAGTCTCCATGTGTGTGCCAGCGCTAAGCCCTGCCGCTCTCACTCACTGAATGTCCCAAAAAACTTTTCACAACTAAACATGAATAAACAGAAATTTGTACACTTGGTCTGGATAAAACAGCAAGCGGGAAAGTGCATGAATGTCAGAAAGGCGTGCGTCATCCTTAACTGTCAAAATCACATCTCGGTTGGTCCATTCTGATATCGAAAGCAAAAAAGATTCACGTCACAAACTAGGGAAACTGGCTCATGCATCCATTTCAAACAGATTAAATTACTGCAATGCTTCTTTCATTGGATTATCAAAAGATTGAACAGGAAAGACTTCTTAGTCATAAAATACTGCAATACTCAAGTCACTTCACCGGCTTCCCAGGCTACACAGAATGTACTTTAAAACCCCTCCTGTTAGTTTTTAGAGGCAGTACATGGCTCAGTTCCTGAGTATATTTCTGACCTGCTTGCTGACTAGACCCCATCAATCCCCTCAGGTCCTCAGATAATAGCTGTCTGCTTGTACTCAGAATAAGATCAGGAGCAGGTAAAGGCGCTTTCAGCTACGTGGACCCACCTTCCTAAATCTATAAAAACTGTATTTACAGATAAAGTGAAGATTAAAACCTGAAAACAAGACTGCTTAGTGTGTGTGACCATCCTCGGCTCTGTGAGTGAATAAAGCCGCTTTGCCCTTTCTTGCCTACATTGTGTAGGTGTTTCTAATGAATTGGCAACTCATTGTATAATTACCATGCACAAATAACACTATGGTGGGAAAAAAAAACAAGCCACTTTTCCATCTCACGCTAGTGATACTGTTATGTGGTGGTGTTTCTCAAAACTACAGTAAGATTATGTTACCCTTTCACCTCGTGTTTCACATCATGCTGGTGCTGTCTTTGCCTTTACTAAACAAGATAAATGCTTAAGAGATGACTTTCTTTCTGGCCTTTCACTCCTCTCACCATCTGCCGTGGCGATAAATTCTAAAAGCTTTTCCTCCGTTTGAGCCGGCCACACTGGAAGAATCAAGTCATAAATCAAAAGCGGCATAATTCCTGCCAATCCGACCCGGTGGCACACAATGAAAACGCCGCGGAGAGGCAGGGACAGGATACCAATCTCCTGAGTGATGCTCTTGCTTGTCTACAGTTTCGGTAAATCATCACGGTATAGATTCAGGAATCAATACGGTAATGACCTGCTGGTGTTAATATCACAGGTAGCACTTGATTTAAGTTGTAATATGCAGAACTAAAGGGTTTATGCACCGCAGTGTACAACTTGCTACTAGACATACATTTACTTATTAGTGTTTTAGCAGCTTAAACACACAAAGAGAGTCCACACTCTTGCAGAGACTAATAACCTATGTGTGCTGAGTGAATGTTGTTAAAGACGTTTCCAAGCAAATTTTCCTTGGTCTTGGGTAAACTGTGCTCATGAGTTTGGTAATTTAAGCTTCATGCTAAATATAGGATCTTCTTATATATGCAGACGTATCGACGAAGGCTCCCTGCTGCAAGCACAACATGATCCAAGCACTATCCAAGAATTTATAGATGAGCTCTCCTTAAAGCAATCAATCATCCATATTTACAGCCAATATTCATTTCTAAAAATGAATTACCTGCACATGCTCGCTGCCACTGACATGCCTAAACAGCACCTCGGAGGGCAATATCATTCTGATGTTCCCGTAAATCTGCACACTTCTTTAAACCGAGCATTACAATTTAAGAGCCCTCAAGCATGATGTGGCTTTATTTTGCAGTTTGCAGAGGAATCTCAAAATTAGCTAGCAGTATATGGTACATACAGTATGTTATAGTGAGATAAGGTGGGGATTGCATTGGCGAATTTTAAGGCACTCAGAAAATGAGCATTTTAATGTTTTTCTCCAACTTTGTGGTGACCCATGTTATTTAATGCATGCAGGGCTAAATATGTACTTTTGACCATAAGACATCTACCATGAATATAAACCTGCTATCAGGTCTCGCAGCATATCCAGTAATCCATCCATACATTTTCTTCCGCTTATCCGGGGTCAGGTCAGGGTGGCAGCAGGCTAAGCTGGGCATTCCAGATGTTTCCCTTCAAAGTAACTTTTCCCCGCTGCTCCTGGGGGATCCCACGGCGTTTTCCTAGGCCAGATGAGATATGTAATCCCTCCAGCGAGCGACTGGGTCAACCCCGGGGGTCTCGTCCCAGCTGGACGTGCCTGGAAGACCTCCAAAGAAAAGGTGACTAGGAGGAATCCTAATCAGATGCCTGAACCACCTCTGCCGGCTCACTTTCGATGCAAAGAAGCACCGCCTGTACGCCGAGTTCCCTCCAGATGTCTGAGCTCGTCATCCTGTCTTTAAGGCTGAAAGCAGCCACCCAACAGGGAAACTCGTTTCAGCGATTTCAATTCCTGCCCACAGTTCACACCCAAAGGTGAGGGTTGGAGCAAAGACTGGCTTATAAATCAAGAGCATTTGGTCCAGTACAGCGGGCGCATTATTGCTGACGTTGCACCAACATGCTGGTGGCAACTGTATGTTCTTCTTCTTCTTCTAAACATCTACAAAGTCTCTTTATTTCTGTGTTTACTTACCAACAGTTGTGTTCTTTCCTATCCCGCTGGCACATTACATCCACAAATGGATCACTGGAACGGCGTAAAGCCACTGATAGGAACGTGATTTACATGCATCTGCAAGTGAACAAACGAAATGGGGACCCGCTCACGCACAGCGGTCCAAGTCAAAAACTCCACGGAGTGCCTTTCACTCAGGGGCATTGAGTCTGATTCACTTGACAGGCTGTAAAAATGATTCTTGTTCAAAGCCCTACTATTACTGAAATCCCTCCAAAACTCAAGAGTAGGTGAGCGTGGTGGGTAAAGCAGCGGCTAGAAAGGTCGACAGAAAAGTGAAATGGGTATTAAAGGTGAAGGGGCCTGCCGCAATCAATGAAAACAAGTTTTAGAACTCCATGCATGTAGCGCCAAGTTGATTCGGTGTTAAAGTTGCTCTAGTGTCTGCAGCATTATTAGTTATATTTTCACACTCCCTGTAGCGGCATTCTAATGATAGTACAATCACATTAGAAGCAAGACCTTTATCTGTGACAGCGCTGCGGTTGTAAAGGTTGTGTTGTTACCGCCGAGCCGCGTAGTATGTCAAGAGGTCTGCAGGTTCACATTCAAAACTAGAAGGTATATGGATGTAGAAATGTTGGCCTGGAACGCTCGTTGACCAAGGCTTTTAATTATAACAGAGAACATGTCTCAACTGCTACTCATCTCTGGTAACCACGGAGATCAGTCACCACCCTACAGACGCCTGTACCGCTTTATGGAATCTAATATTGTTTGCACGAGATACTGTAATGACTTTCATCTACACTGACATGACGTCCCCTCTCTTTTTCTGCATTTTCATCAAAACGCTCGCCACCTCTGGCGGGAACGCAAATCATTTCATTGCCAAGTCAGTGATGTTTGAATTGTTTCATTACGAAATGCTGATAGAAAAAAAACATTTCTTGTAATTCCTCACCGCGCTTTAAAAACACATCATCTTCGGCCATGTCAGTGTTTAATAGCCAAAGGTAAAGTATAACTACCAACTTCTGTGTTTCTCCAGAATAAAGTTTAAACAATGTGATAGAGAAATATGGTTAAAGTGAAAAGGTAAATATTTCTCCAGGACAAAGGTTATACTTTGGAACATTGCAGCTCTGTGAGCACAGGTTGATCCCTCTCAGAGAGTCCATCGGCACGTTAGCACACTCCGTCCAAGCAACCTTAGGAACTATGTATACACTGGTTTATTCAGAGAGCAGCACAT
>NW_007577880.1:275052-284149 GCF_000690725.1 Stegastes partitus | reverse complement strand
CTAAGTGGAGGTCAGAACAGGACTGACACGCTCTTGTCTTCTTGAATCTGTTTAGGATCGTGTAGCTGTGGCTGCTTATGCCTTTTTGTACCAAGATGCTCCCAGTAAATTCTTTGTTCACAAAGCGCTGAATTCAGTTCTAACCTTCATCAGCCCCATTTAGATTCATGTGAAAGAAACAACCAAGACTTATTTTTGATGCTATAAAGACACAAAGCAGGTTTCCAAACTGTTTACTTCGAGCTACCAAAAGGACGAGCGTCTCGTTTGGTTTCTTTAAACGCTCCAGTGAATGAGTGGCCTCTGAGCAGCGCATTCACTGAACTCGTTATTCTCGTCATGTGAAAAGACTTTGTGTTTATGAGGGATGTAAAGTGCAAGTAAAAGCTGAAAAATAGAACTTCTGTGTTAGATTAACTTGAAATAACAAATTTATGTTAAGTTATTAAAAGCGGTTCCGCCACATTTCTGTCTGGACTTTTAAAGTTCATTCAAAACTCACATCAGAATATATTCTGGTTCCCAATAACGTGCAATAATGACGGCGTTCTGGATAATAATGAGAAAAACGGGGTTCACAGCTTCATGGAGGAATTCTCTGCAACTGTTCCAAAGCTCATACCGTCATGTAATGATCACAACAGTGGAAATGAAAGGAAAGAAAAAGCCCAGAGACTCGAGTTAGAACACGAAAATGATGAAGGTTCCCACCGACATGAAGGTAAAACGGTGAACTCACACATGTTGTATGTTGTTAGATTCACCCGCTGTGGCTACGGGACATAATCGTCCATTCTCTGATCTTTACCCCAGAGGTTACGACTACAGTGAAGATGATTCATACACCAGATAAGGGCTGCATGGCGCATGAATTCATATGAGCAAAGATACCTCTGACCTTCAGTGAGGTGAGATAGGGAGAATCCATGGAGCTGTATCCATTAAGGAGGAACAGAGGGGGCATCGCTGCAGCAGATGGTTAACTGTTTCTCATCTCGGTTTTGTTTGGATCTGGGTAATTTCAGCTCCCTTTGCTATCTGCATTATGTCATCTACAGCAGCGGTCCCCAACCACCGGGCCGCGGACCGGTACCGGGCCGCACAGAAAGAATAAAAATGTTTGGTTTTTGTTGGTTTTTATTTCCAGCGGAGTCTGCTGGGTGTGTTATTTTGAAAAATGACGAACTCGTCTTCCCATCACTTCCGTCTGCGCTTGTTTCTCGCACTTGACCGTCAGTTTTTTTTGCTCGGCCGTTAAATGAAGCCGTCAGTCTAACGGCTGCCAAAATGTATTTTAAAAAACCCAAACATCTCCAGAGAGCTTCTGTGGAAAGTGGGAACATAAACACACATTTAGCAAGTAATTTTATTCATTTCCGAAATTTTTTAATAGAAAAAAACAATTATTTTTGTTATGTGCACAATGGCTGGTCCGTAGTGCAAAACAGGTTGGGGACCGCTGATCTACAGTACATGTTTCTGCTCATACAACCAGCACTGCCGTCATAGGAATGAACGTAGTCATCTTTTTTGTACCGTAGCAGTGAACTAGCACGTGTCTCCGCTACAATCATGTGCTCACCAGCTGCACATGATCGAGTATAATGTCTGACCTTTTGGGTCATCTTGTGTTTTCTCGTCTTCGGAGTTTTTAAAAAGAGCGCGACCTGAAGAGTGGAGGAGTCACTCGGCAGCAACCTGTGAAATATTAAACTGAGATATTAACATTATCCTGAAATTATGATTATACATAATATTAACCGCATAATAATAATAAATGATCAAGGCAGCTTGTCACTTGAGATGAATACCTGACTCCAAAGTCAAATATCTTTTATGCCGGCGTCGGCTGAGGTGAGCGCACATCACGGCCGTTCAGCTGTGCCATCAGACATCTCTAAGAACTCAAGAATACGTATATTCCAGAGGGTTCCAGTAGGAATGTATTCGTCTTTTATTTTTTGCAATACTTAATCGTGATAATTCTGAATTACTGCATGTCTCAAAGGAACACGCGGTTATCTTCCCTTTCGTTATCACTGAGTTCTTTCTGTATTTAAAATAAGCCATTACATAAGTTTCAGACTCCCGCACATTGTCTAACTTGCAAAAAAAAATGCATTTATTCATGACATTTCTGTGCTGGACCTTCATCGGGCAAATGGGTTGTTACACAGAGAAGCCGTCTTCGCTGAAGCCACATTCCCTCCACACTGCAGGAGGACTCGAATCCCAAAACGTCATTCTACCGACTGACAAACAATAAAAGTTATAAATCAATCATAAAATCTACCCCGAAACTGTTTACAGTAAGTGTCTAAATTACTGTGATGTAAATGCTTAAACCCCCCCAAAGGCCCGACCAGGTTTTTATAGATTAAACAGGACGGTGTAGGTTTTACACCACCATATCAAATTTGAATAGACCGACCCGTCTCTTCTCACCTTGTTTAATTTTAATATCAGGGGGCTGCCATATGTCTTCTCTCTTTTTGTATTGATTCTTTTTAAACTCTTACATCTTGCACCATTAGTGATCCAGTACTGCATTGCAATCTGCTTAATTCTTTTTATTAATAGCAATATTTTCAGTTAAGCACTCAACTCCTGGTATTTCTCAAGATATCTTTAACCAGGTCCTGCTGTCATGAAGTCAACAATTATAAAAAAAGCGTTGTTGGTCTATTGAATAACCGCATACTGGATGGAAATTATGGAGGTTGTAATTTCTACTTTTAGTTGATGGTAATATTGTTTGTTCCAATACCTAAACCCAGACCACTCATACATTGTGGTTATTTGGCGCTTCAGCTGGGTTACAGGTTTTACTTTTTTCTTTCCAAAGTGAAGGGTTTTTATGATAACAGCTCTGCTAATGAAGATGTGCCCAAGGCTACTGATGAATTACTTCTGTGCCAATCATCATGAATCAGATTTAAAAGCAGAACAGAAGCACTCAATATGACATAGCACCGTCAGAGCTTATTCAGATTTGCACTTTGCACAACGGTCAGACTTACTTTTTTCTGAGAGTAGCTGCTCTTATTAACTGCACGAGTTGTTTTTTCCAGACTAAGTTTCCAGCTCGAGATCTCACAACATCGAAACTGCATTCAGCTGCTTTTGACTACAACCGGAGGTAAAGGGAAAGCGGCGGCACGGCTTCCAAAAATGGATGGATGCTCTGAATGTCTTTAAAGTTTCTGGGCTCACTGAAAATGCTCCACGAAAACCTGGAGATGCTACATCTGTCCGTCTGTGCAGTGGAGCAGGTTCACTCTTTGTGTTTCCGTGCTGCTATAACCACAACACGGCTAATTTAGGAGCATGGCGTGCATCCTACAATATATACAGATACNGGGAATATGTCATCTTCCTCCCCCGTTATGAACTTCACTATGAGTTCTCATAAAACAAGATGAAAATGGAATCCATCGTAATGGAACACCTTTATTACATTCAGTACGTAGAACAACGTGGGACGCGTTTGAAAGTTAGTAATTTCACATGCTCATGTGAAACTTGTGCCTCAATGTGAGCGTTATACACATATAGTCCATTAGGTTCAGAACCGTTCTGTTTGGTCACTGGTGGAAAGATCAACAGAGTTAAAAAAGACCACACATGCTCTCGTTCATCTTCGTCTTCCTTGCGTGCACTCCTCAGGTACTCCTTCTTTGCATAACTTACAATCTCAGGTTTATTAACAAACCACTGCTCCTTTATTCATTTTTCATATCATACTTGTTCTTCACTTAAAAGATGGAGGAGATAGTGTGTGTGTGTGTGAGTGTGTGTGTGTGTTCGTGTGGGTGGTGGTGATGGTAGTGGGGTGCTTAGGGGGTGCCCGAGGCAAGACAGAATATAAGCACAGCATGAGTAATGAAATAATGACTGAAATATAAAAGGACGAGGCAGGCCGCGCTCTCTCTCTATCCGGGGGCCGACAGGTGTTTGCCGGAGCGCCGGTGCAAAATCCATTTGAAGGTTGTCAGAGGATAGCTGCAGAGAAGTCAGGCTGCTGTAATTACAAGCGCCGAGACGATGCTTTAGCCCCCTGCTCACGTGCTGCTAGAAAGTAATGGGCGGCAACACATTGCGTCCTTTTTTTTTATTCTATCTTGCAACCAAAGAGCCAAACAAACACGTGAAGATCGGCGCATGGATTTAACAGCGACTTGCGGTTGCCATGAGCCGGGTCAAAAGGCCAATAAGATTTGATCGTCACCATAACAATCTTTATGAACCACTGAATCAAAGGTCATAAACACCGTAATGTCATATTGGAAGACGTCTACATTTCCAAAGCGCTGAAATTACCCCTGTCAAAGTAATGATTGGATAGGTTAATGGATAGGTAGCAGAATGAATGGGATGCACAGTGATTTATTATTACCATTGATTAAACTCTGGCAGTGGTTGTTGGTCTTGTACATAAACGATGCAACAGTGATTGGATTTTCATTCAACTGGCACATCACGACTAGTTAATTAAACAATAAACTCACCAAATGTCAGTGTCCCTCCCAGTCTCCATTTACACGTTTTTATTTCCTGGTTCATTTTAGGGTATTTTGACACAGGTGATTTATCAAGAGAGATTATTAGCTGCCTCCGTGCATGCGATAGTGCAAATGGTCCTTCCAGCAGCTATTCTTTTTTCTGTCTGCTGCGTTCTGTGTCGTGTCAGATATCTCTTTGGAAATATCTTGAAAAAATAATGTGTCGGGCTTTTAAATTTGACATTTGTGTCAACCTTGCCGAAACATGTTCCAAATAGTAGTTTTGTTCCTCACGGTAACGACGTTGGCCCACCCCGGATGGCGAATTTGGACAATTACCAATAATTCTGGCTCGCCGATGTTTGATTTTGATCTCTGAAGTTCCGCCGAGCTGTAAAAACACAGATGCAGCAAGCTTTTACGCGACCTTTCGGGTAATTGCATTTATTTTTAGATGGAAGCTTTCAAAACTAATTCCTGCAGGAAAAAAAAACAGGACACCCAACTCTCCCCTTGATGCACATCATGAGTAGTGAAACGGACAACAGAGCTGTTTCATTCACTAACTTAATGAACAATCTGCCCTTTTGAACCAGGCAGTCACAGAAACCACAACACCAAAGGAACCGAACTCAGTAACCAAACTGAGAACTAAATGATCCCTTTTGTGTGGTTCTGTTTGCATTTCTGTCACATTCAAAGACTCGTGAAGATCAGACAAACTGGCCTGAGGATGAATTAAAGGACAACAGATTGATTTGAAACAGCTTTGCCACGTGATGAAGCAGCAGCAGATGTTGTTCTTTCTGATATTTTAGTGATTGTACACATGATTGTAAAAGTAACCTGTCTCTAGTTTTGTGTGGTTATTTATTTCTATGAAGAAAGCACCAGGGACAGATGTTTTATTTCTAACACATGTTGTCTTTCTCTAACTTTTCCCATCAAGAAGTTGCCATCATAAAAAAGTCCATTGGTTTATATCAGACAAAACCTCTCTGTGTCCATATGGTGTTTTTGTATGCCGGAGGACGGATCATGAGCGATTTCACCTTGAAACTACAGTGTGCTGATGACAATCTCAACAACAGTTTATGTGGAACAAACCCAAGGAACCAATCCTGTCAGCGTCCAGGGTGGCCCTTTCTGTGTCTTCTTCAGAGTTGTTGCTTCGATAATCCAGCTTCCATAGAAGAGTTTAACGGTGTTTGAGCAGAGTTGTTGGTGAGCTGATGTGCTTGAGCTGCAGTGAGTGGGGAGGGGAGAGCTTCATAGAGTTGCATATTGCGTAGGAGTTGCATAAGAAGCAATGGTGAGGCGTTACATCTGAGACATTTTGTTATTTTCACTGAAAACTAAATATGTAAGTTTGATACACAGATGAGTTTTTAGGGGTTTAATCAACGCCTGAAGAGGGTCTTTAAAAAGAATGACAAGAATCCCACCCAGCGAAAAAAAAAAGGTTGAAAAGACGTCTTTGTCAAACGTCTAAACTACGTCAAAATTTGGTTGAAAGGTGAAAGGTGAAAAGCCGCGTTTTTCAGGTCGTTGAAAAGACATCTCTATTAAGACATCTCTTTATTACCTTGCGTTGCATTATGGGTACTGTAGTCCCTCAGTGTTCATTACAAGTGTGGCAAGTTGTCGTGGTCTACAACACAAAATGCAACGAAAGGAAATCTTTAACTTAATGTTTCTGTTGTCTGACTTGCCTAGATAGAGATAGCTAGCTAGCTATGGGACCATATTGGACGATCCAAAAACAGCCCAGTATCACCGACTATATTTGGACTAAATTAGGACCAAATTGGACAGTTCAACTAAATTTCAATGACTATATTGGGGGTAAATTTGGACCAAATTGGACGGTCCAAAAACAACACAATTTCAACATCCATATTTGGGCTAAATCTAGGCTATGACAGATTTAGCCAAAAACAACAACGTCTAGACTACGTTGGGTGTTTGGTGGGATTGTCTGATCCTCATCCTCATTTTTGAGTATTAGTTATTATATTTATTCACCTCTTTCATATTAGTGATTTTTAATCCATCTCTATATGCTTTATTCTTGCTTTGTTCAGCCCTAATAAGCACTACTTTGTTACTTGCAGCCTGTCAAGACAGAGGGCGTTTCAGCTGTGTTCAGGACAGCTCCACCATCCAGCTGTCCACACAAAGCAACCTGCAGGTAAACATGACCCGAAGTGTATTTTTAACTGCAAGTCTATTTTCTGCTCATACGTTTGGCTCCGACCGCCGCAGTCACAGGTGAGCTACACTCTGCGCTGCCTCTAAACGCATCCTGTGTGGACATAAACAGAGAACTGAAGCTGCTGCTGCTGCTGCTGCTAACATGCTGCTCACACTATGCGTCTCCTGCTTAGACGCGGTGTTGAGAAGTTCTTTTACCGAGCCGCGCCCTTTAAAAGCCCGCCGAGCGGCGACGGCGGGTCGTTTCAGGACCAGACAGGCGTGGGTCAATCAATAGTTAAAATCCAAACAGCCTACAGGTTCCTCACCTCAGCATCCCGGTGGAATCACAAACTCTGGTTATATGTGTGTGTAATTGTTTATTTTCCTCGCCCAAGGACATCTCAGGTGGCCAGTAAATGATGAGAGAAAATAGAGCAGCTAATTACCATTGCATGCATAAATCAAGTGTTTGTGATGTTCCCAACTACCCCTCCGTCTCACTCCCTTCCTCCCTCTTTGTGCATGTCCATCAAATTAGCAACATCATTAGCAAAGACTCTTTCCAACATATTTCCGCCTTCCTGCTGTTCGCTCCTGCCACCTGCTTTTTGATTCGAAAGTGCATTTCTTGGATGCATAATCCACTGCGAGACAACTCGCGCTGAGCTACTAACGCTCTGATTTGGTATAGGTAAGATATGCAGGGGTGTCTTGTTGATAAGGAAACCGAGAGGGTTCCTGTTTTCTCATGACACAGACAGAAGAGAAGAGGTCATGAATTTATATGAGTTTCAACAGCAATGAAGCACGGTGGAGCATCGCCGGTGCCAGGTTTACCAGGCCGAGGCCCGCCCGACACAGTAATTTTATGGGTTCATCCAAAGCTAGTGAGGTGTAAAATAGACTGTGGCGATAGCCCAAACACACTCAATGGCAGCCCTTGTGTCTCCACTAGGCTCTGAAATCATATTCAGGGATAACAATGAGTTGTGGAGCTGCGCAGAAAGACATCCTGAGACACGAGGTGCGCCTGAAACGCTTTGCTTTGGATGACAATTTGTCGTGGGCTCAAAAGACAAATTCAAAGCAATATAATAAATCAGTTTATGGAAATGTGTTCTACAAAACCAATCTAGCTGTGGAACATAGCAGTTCCCTGTTTTTATTGAGTGATGTTTTCCAAAGATCTTCAGTGACGTCATGTCTTTGTTAGTCATTTGCGACACTGAATGGACGTGCAGCCGCTTTGCCGTTAACCCTCTGAACCCAAAAACCTGCTTAAAAGGCATGTTTTGTTTTTTACAAAATTACAAAATTACACCATTTATCAGAACCAGGAAGTGTAAAAGGAAAGAATCATCGTGTTTGATTTAGTAAAAGCTGCCAAACATTTGATTAAAGTTATGATATTTTATAGAAATCATTTATGTCTCATTCAATAAATTGTCTCGGAAAGAAGAAAGATGCTGACAGGAGAGCTTGAGAGCAAGATGGAACATACGTGATGAATAAATAAATGCAGAATGATTCAGAGACGGTATGAAGTTGTTAAATGATACATTCAACGTGGTGAAATATCTTTCTGTAGTTGATCTGCTTTCGGACTGCTGAAGCTTATAGGGAATCCAGATGTTTTGGATTGTTGGGTGTTTCTGCCTTTGTGAAGCGCTATGAGATTACTTGTTGTTGTAAATATGCGCTATACAAATAAAATTGAATTGAATTGAATTGAATTGAATTTGCCAAGTAGTGTGAAAAATATCAGGATTGGAGAGGATTTTTAAAAAAAAATGTAAAAAGGCCTTGAAAAAAAGCCAATCTATTGCATGTGGGGTGCCCATTTTTAAATTATTGGTAACAACTTCTGGAAAACAAATAGTCAAAGAAATTTACCGTTTGTCTCGTTTTTTTTTTTTAAATTTCTGGCATTTTAGATTTTATTTTCACCTTGCCATGGTTGTGCTGTTTCTATAGAGATGCAGGGCTTTATTGAAAAAAAAGAAAAAAAAAAAAAAAGTGCCCACAGTGAAGAAAAAAATGTGTCAGGAGCAAAAAGTAAAAATAGCCAGTAGCTGCTTGGGGTTGAGAGGGTTAACCAGCCGCCTGAACCAGCGAGCCCAGCGACCACCCTGCGAGCGTCCTCTCAGCAGCCGTGCCTTTCACCATGACAAGACTCTAACATCTGATCAAGGACTATGAAATACATTTTAAACTTTTTGCTAACATTTCACCTGCTTGCATCATAAACACAACCGTCAACCACTGAACTCAGAGCCAAAGTGGATTTTTTTTTTAATTTTTTTTTTTTAAATCACTGACCATGGACTTGAAAATCATTTTCTATTAAAATTAAAGTGAGGGAGCATCGCACCAGACCTTTGGCAAGTAGCTCTGCAACA
>NW_007577880.1:271937-274617 GCF_000690725.1 Stegastes partitus | reverse complement strand
ATGTCCAAAACTATAGTTTGAAGAACTGCAGCTCTTTCAACTTCTGAAAATAAACCTAAAAAAACTTTACTTCCCACAACATATGAGTTCAAATTCACCTTTTTCTACTAAATTGACCACATTAAAACCAACCCAACTGAGTTAAAGGTTTAAAAAATACAAACAGATTAATTTCGGCAAGATTTGGTGCTAAAAAAATAATTGCTTTTACAGTGTGTGAAAATGCTGCTAAATGATAGTTTCATGCCTCGACTACAATAATTTCACAAACAAGAAACAACAGCCATATTTAAAATTCTAACAGTTTCAACTCGAGGTGTTTATAAAAGCATCTCACTTTAAAATAGAAATAACCTCATAAATCTGTGCAGATGCAACGTAGAAATACGAGCATCTCACATCAAAAAGAGAAGCAGATTGGCGTACGGATTCAAACAACATCAAATCCGTCACTGTCAAGGATGTGCATTTACTGAAGGAAACAAACAATATCATTAGAACAATGCAAAGCCAGCTGTTACTTCTATTTCTGCTAGAAACCTACTCGGCTTTCCCTCTAAACGTCCTTTTATCCTTGGTGTCTCGTATGCAGCTAAAAAAAATATTTGCCGCATGATGAAAACACAGAACGAAGATGAAAAAGGTATTGCTTTGCTTTACTTTCCTGGTGAAGTCAAGGGCTGAGGGAAATATCGTGCAGGTTGAAGAAAGATGGCTGAAGCCCACTGCTAAATGTCTCGGAGGCTGGTGCAAGTTTAAAAGTCCGATCACCCAAAAGACTTTTTTTTTTTTTGCTTTCAGTCCACAGACTGCAGCGAGCGCTTAGCACACACTTTTTAGGATGGTGGCACCAAGAGATATTAGAGACAACACCAGCGCAAGCAGAGAATCCTCAAAAGTAAACAACTTGACTCTTTTCTTTGAGACTCTTTGAGACGTATCTGACATGTGGGTGGATTTGCTCTGGTTCTCCCTCAGATACTGGATGCTTGCAATGAATCCTTTCATCCTGAGCTCCAAGCTAAGCAGCATTATCATAGCACTGTATTTCAGCACAGTGGATCAGATCGGGGAGGCTGTGGGTTAGGTTTGCTCTAAGAACCAAACACCATCCAGGCAGGCCATTTTGAAAGCTTATGCCAACGCAGAGCAATTTATGCTTTTGTTGTGTTGCAAGATATTACAGCTCTAGAAAGTCGTTATCACTGTAATAACCTGACCCTCTATTTTAATGATGCAAGGTCAAGAACAACATCCATCCATCTGTCCATCTATACACCACTTAATCCTCATTAGGGTCTTGGGGGGCTGGAGTCTATCCCAGTGGACTTGGTAACCAGTC
This sequence comes from Stegastes partitus, assembly GCF_000690725.1. Taxonomy (NCBI): domain Eukaryota; kingdom Metazoa; phylum Chordata; class Actinopteri; family Pomacentridae; genus Stegastes; species Stegastes partitus. The sequence goes on along the minus strand of NW_007577880.1, from coordinate 273,275 downwards.
TATCACAGCTAACCACCGATCCACCTTGCAGCCCAGAGACCAAACAGAAACAAAAATATGAGCCCTGACTGAAACAGCCCAGTCGTCGTTAGTCTTGAGCCTTTCAGGAACAGCCAGAAGATTCCTGCCCGAGGATCTGAACCTGCGCTCTGGCTCGAAGGGCAGTTCAGCAACATAGCTCAGAGCAAAACCATGAAGTGCTTTAAATGTGATTAGTAAAATCTTAAAATCAATTCTAATTTTGACCAGTAACCACTAAGTGGAGGTCAGAACAGGACTGACACGCTCTTGTCTTCTTGAATCTGTTTAGGATCGTGTAGCTGTGGCTGCTTATGCCTTTTTGTACCAAGATGCTCCCAGTAAATTCTTTGTTCACAAAGCGCTGAATTCAGTTCTAACCTTCATCAGCCCCATTTAGATTCATGTGAAAGAAACAACCAAGACTTATTTTTGATGCTATAAAGACACAAAGCAGGTTTCCAAACTGTTTACTTCGAGCTACCAAAAGGACGAGCGTCTCGTTTGGTTTCTTTAAACGCTCCAGTGAATGAGTGGCCTCTGAGCAGCGCATTCACTGAACTCGTTATTCTCGTCATGTGAAAAGACTTTGTGTTTATGAGGGATGTAAAGTGCAAGTAAAAGCTGAAAAATAGAACTTCTGTGTTAGATTAACTTGAAATAACAAATTTATGTTAAGTTATTAAAAACGGTTCCGCCACATTTCTGTCTGGACTTTTAAAGTTCATTCAAAACTCACATCAGAATATATTCTGGTTCCCAATAACGTGCAATAATGACGGCGTTCTGGATAATAATGAGAAAAACGGGGTTCACAGCTTCATGGAGGAATTCTCTGCAACTGTTCCAAAGCTCATACCTTCATGTAATGATCACAACAGTGGAAATGAAAGGAAAGAAAAAGCCCAGAGACTCGAGTTAGAACACGAAAATGATGAAGGTTCCCACCGACATGAAGGTAAAACGGTGAACTCACACATGTTGTATGTTGTTAGATTCACCCGCTGTGGCTACGGGACATAATCGTCCATTCTCTGATCTTTACCCCCAGAGGTCACGACTACAGTGAAGATGATTCATACACCAGATAAGGGCTGCATGGCGCATGAATTCATATGAGCAAAGATACCTCTGACCTTCAGTGAGGTGAGATAGGGAGAATCCATGGAGCTGTATCCATTAAGGAGGAACAGAGGGGGCATCGCTGCAGCAGATGGTTAACTGTTTCTCATCTCGGTTTTGTTTGGATCTGGGTAATTTCAGCTCCCTTTGCTATCTGCATTATGTCATCTACAGCAGCGGTCCCCAACCACCGGGCCG
>NW_007577880.1:261119-268872 GCF_000690725.1 Stegastes partitus | reverse complement strand
GATGGATGGATGGATGGATGGAGAACAATTCCCATAGCGAAGGTAGAAAACAACTAATCTGGGCCATTTTTGAAACAACTGGTGTTCATCTGCGTCAGAGCTACATATCCAAAGCTTCCACCTGCTACACTGGAACCGCTCAGCGACCAGCATTGGAGCACTGTGAGGGGACTGGGCAGCTCGGAGTTGTAAATGTTTGGAACTGTAATGAATATGCAGGCTGGCAGAGCTTGTTAGTATACTCAGGAAGAAAAAAAAAAACAAAAAGAAGATATACTCCACATGCAGTCAGTCGGTACAGAGCCTACTCGGTGTTGTTTCCTTCACACAGAGATCCGTTTAGATTCAGTCCTCCAGGATGATAAATGTTTCCTCATCGTGTTGATTTAATGTTTTAATATTACTGTTTTCGGCTGATTCGAGAGATCGGATAGCTAATGATTAAGATCCATCTTCGAGCGTCGAAATCAGGGAAGCCTCTCCTCAAATGTTCCGTTCAGAAACTGGGCAAATTAATGGCGCGAGGCCTACAGACAGCTTAAAACTGCTTCGTCACACACAACGTCCTCAGCTCTCTCTCTCAGATCAAATGTTTGAGCTGTCTTTCACTCCGTATGCTGCTGCTGTTATAATGCTGACTACAAACACCGCTGCGCCATCACGACTGCTATTCATATACAGCATTTTATTTAATCAGCCCAGTGTGCGCCCCCAGCATGCACATATGGCCTCTGACTAAGCACCAGTTTTCCCTCGGAAACTATTCTGGGAATGATTTTATTTTAGATTATATATATATACGCTGTAAGTCTGGAGCCTTTGGTTGGGGCCATTTTCTCAATCAAAAGTTCTTTGTCGAGTTTAATATGCCTCCGCTTGCTTCTCTTTAAAGCCATTCATTGCCACTCAGACTCGATCCGAATTATATTTTTACCCTAAGATGTTAACACCGTGCCACACACACTTTTTTGTCACACACACACACACACCCCAACCACCCACACACACTGAACTAGCTGCCAATTATACATTGTGATTAGGATTTGGCAACAGGCTCCGCTGCCACTTTCATTTGGCACTAACATGGCAGTCGTGTAATAAGGCCGGTCTGCTGGAACAGTGGTGGGACACGAGGTCGCGTCAGCCATCTGATGTGATGTCAGAAACGTGGCCTCTGGGTTCAGCGGGTCTCGCTAGTGTAAGTGTCTGACTGAGCAGGGTTGGAAGGTCCGCTGCAGGGCGGTATGACAAATGCTGATGTGAAAAGCACGCCGAGTATAAAGTAAGCGTGTCTTATCAAAGTCTTTTGATAAGCAGCCAAAGGCAAAACAGAATCCCTTCATGGACAAAATGTCAAACTTAGACATCCATGATTAGACCAAACATCCGTGTTCAACACTGTGAGTACATTTATTTTTAATAAAAAGCTGTATTTTGTGCTGTTTTGGAGTTGCTCCAGTTATCATACTTAGAGTGTGTCAACCAAAACAACCAATGAAGAGAATGAAACTTCTAGAAAAGGTGCTACCATCCACCTTAAGTTTAACTATTTACGGGGCAAGTGGCCATATTTGGTAACTTCCTTGGATGTTCAATATCAAATCAAATCAGGTTTATTGTCATGTTGCTGTACATACACAGTCGTACAGACAAGATGAGAGAGCGTTTCTTCAGGATTATGCAACCAGCAAGTTTTGCAGAATGCACGTCTGGGTTAAGACACTAAACGTTCGCTGTCCCTGCCTCCTAAAGGGGGCGCTGCGTCTATGTGTGCCACCATTTGCTGAACATGGTGAACCTCTTCAGGTCCTGGTAGGTCTTCAGAGACACAAAGACACACATGATGGTGAAGCTGCAGATGCTGCCCAGAGCTGTCTGTCTGTCTGTCTGTCTGTCTGCATCCCCTCCAGCTGTCTGTCCGTCTGGGATGCTGTCATGGAGCCATGTTTCTGTTAAAGCAGACACACAGCAGTCCCTCCACTCTCTGAGGGTTTCTCTCAGCAAACGTCCAGCTTGTTGTGGAGGGAGCGGACATTGGAGAGCAGGAGGACGGTCCTGCTGGTCTGGAGGGGTTAGCCTTTAGCCTAGCATGGATCCCGGCTCTCTTCCTCCTCCTTTGTTTACATTCGTACCTCTTCCTTCTCTCTCGGGTAACTGCCGGCGTCGTCTCCGATCGGACTCCGTGTTGGTGTAGTTTGTCCACATCACAACAGATCAATTCCAGCACCGTTCACTGTCCTGACGCTCAGCAAAGTCTCCCGGCCGCAAGTTTTGCAGAATGAACATCTGGGATAGACAAGACACTCGAAACTTTCGTTGTCTCCCGAAGTGGTCGCTGCATCTATGCGCGCTGCCATCACCATGGCAACAATATGTCCGCCCTGTGCCTCTCCTTGAGGTTGAAGAACCATGTGCACGTTGGTTCAGTTTTTATATTAGCGCCAATATCACTACCTTACAAAAAATGTCACTAAACAAATGTTCCAGGCATTTTATAAATGCTTTGATTTAAGTCAGAAAAGTAAAAATATCTTAAAATATCCTTCAATAACACCCTAGGGTTGAAATTTTGCCCAGTAAAGGCTTAAGCATGTACCTCAAGTGTCTTTACAACAAAAGCTGTTTAGGCTGTTGAGAGTTGTATCAATTCTCCACCTCCGAGGAGCAATACTTGTTCACATGGTTTAAACACAAAACAAAGCGAAACTTTTTGTAACTTATGGGTCACGTTAGTTGTATTATAAATATTAACGTGGTCACAAAATGTAGATGGCTTTACCAGCAGCGGAATCCATAATGTTATATGTGCTCCAATATCGAGAGAGAATGTTTCTTCACACAAGCCATCAGTGCATCAGAGGGGTGATGTTAAATAATAAAAACAAGAATGAATAAACCAAAAGAATACAAAAGGTTATTTCATGAAGAAATGCGACCGAGATGAATTTAAATCAAAACGCGGTTCTGTGATTCTGCATTAATGAGTGAGACACCATCAGACACAAAGACGAGGGAAGGATATAAAATCTAAAAATAAAAAAAAAAAAGCTATTAAGAAGTGGTTCATCGAGAGCAAGAGATAAAAGATAACGGAGCAAACGCGGCGCAGAGAGGTCAATCAGCAGCATTAAAATATTAAAAGTTAAAAGAAAGACCTTGATGCAAGTGTGTCTCAAAGAAACGGATGAAACAGACGACACAAAATAAACTAGTTCAACAGCCTCGGGGAGGGATACAGCTACAATCCAGACCTTGGGATATCCAGAGGGCATTACACACAAATACACAAACTCGGTAGCGGAGCATCCCGCAAGGTGATGTGTTGAAATTTATAAACAGGAAGTTAGAATCTAAATTTAACTTTAAAAATAAATAAATAAAAAATCACACATTTCATGGATGGGGATTCAAAATGTTGGATTTAAAAGTCCAGCTGAGCCAAAAAAAGTATGCATTACAATACTTTTATTTTGATGCCTGTTGTGTCACCAACTAGTATTTGTACACAGGCCAGTTGTTTAAGGGGGTAGAAGTAACCAGAGGTGACTTTTTGCAGTCGTTAAATCTGTAAACTTTCAGAGAGGCGGTGATGTTGTCGCTGATTTGTCGCCCTGGTAACCATTAAAATGAAGGAGAAGCTCGTTGCGGATGGGAAAGGGTTTATTTTACTCCCGTACCATAATTTAACTAATCAAACCAAACCACGATTTACCTAATCAAGTAGCTTCTGCCACTTGATTAGTTAAAGCAGATTCAGTTGATGCCAAAACCTCACCAGCCCAGAACTTAAGATAAAAAAGCAAAAACCCTGAACAACAGGTCAACTACATCAAAAAATAATGAACACCATTCCCCTGGATGAGCGTGCAGTCACTGACTTGTGCCACCGCCAACCCCTGCTCCTCATAAAAAGCAAACTTTGCCTCATATTTATACTCAAAACACTCGTATATGTTGTGCTAGTTGCTACCAATTGACCCATTCAGTTTGAGGACTTGTTGGGTCCGAACCTCATCGGAGTCAAAAGCTGAGAAACACTTTCAGCCAGAGTTCATCCCAAAATAATATTATATGAAAAAACTCTCTCCCAATTTTCTTGGTTTCTTTCTCTTGTACACACACACACACACACACACACACACACACACACACACACACACACACTCACTACAGTCTAGTCTGCTGCTGCAAGTTCAGCCAATTCATCACAATGAAGCAAGCGCTGAACCAACTGTAAAAATGAAGACATAAACAGAAGTAATATAGTTCTCAGCTAACCGACGGCAAACAAAAGCAAATACAGTTAACCTCATATCTGTGATGAAAACACCATCTAAAACTATTACGACAAACCGTAAAGGGGACCAATCAAAGAAAAGGCAAAATCACAGTCACCAATTAAATCCACAAAGAAGCTAACTCCGGCTCATCACTCAGCCTACAGTGTGGGTATGAAGCGCTTCTCGAGCCACAAGTGTTTTCATCTTGTATACCTAGCCGGCCGCTGTCGCCTAGCAACGACAACCGTTGTGTGACGTCTTGAGGTCATTTGCATTATTTATGTGGCCTTCTTGATTTCATTTACATAAAAATAGGAATGTCCTCCTGATATAATATGTATTGCAGCCAGATAACCTCGAATAAAGTGCGAAATGGAAAGAAAACCACGACGTTAAATCACGTTTCCTATACCTCACAAGCACGGCTACCCTCTGGCGTGGCATCTTTTTCTGTCCATCTTACCCATACAGACATCAAACATTTCCAAGGTGATAACACAGAAGTGCAACACAGATATTCTCACGTTACATATAACAGTGTTCATAAGTGAGAAAGACTCCAGTCAGGAAAAAAACAAAACGATCACATGGCGACTGCAGTGTAGGTTAACAACTTCCCCATTACTGAGAAGCATCCGTGTTTGGATTGAACTTTAACACTTGTGAGTGAAAAGTGTCGAGTCATTTATGTGTCGTATGGTGTGGTTAAAGATACCGGGGGTGTTTTGTGCACATAGAGGTGTATGGACGTATACAGTATGCGCGCTACTGTGTGCTTGTCAAAGCTGTACTTAACTGAAAGTGTCCCAGAGCATTTGTTGTAGTGTCTCGAGATGATTAATGATTGTTGACACAAACACAAACACTGGGAAGCGCAGACAGAGTGAGACAGATGAGGCAGATAGAGGCAGAGAGAGGAGCTCAAGTTAAATACCTCCATATCAACATCGCAGACGCTGTGGATAATAGGCCTCTAAAGGCACTTCTTTTTCACCACAGCCGCTTCCCTAAAGGACTGCAAGCGTACAATTTGTTTGAGAGGGGGAAAGGCAGGGAGAAAGATTGGTGAAGAGAAGAAGCAGACCTATGGGTGATGCTGTTAAGAAGTCTACATTATTTGACAAATCTATAGCTTTCACACTTTGCGTTCTCCTTGTCTTCCGGGGCACAGGACGGGTTCGTTTTGCTATTTGAACTAATGAACTATTGGGGAAGAGGAAGCCTGTCTGATGTGCAAGGATGAGTTAAAGCACCTCAGCTGGGGTGTTGTTTGAATGCATCACCGTGTCCGTCTTGGTAAGAAGCTTTGCTGCGTTTGGACGAATATCAAGTAACCGCCCCTCAGACTGATGGTAGAGCGCTGCACGAGGGTGCTTCAAAAAGTTCTGGACACAAGGGGCATAACTCCCATTTTAGGGCATAACTGTACGCTATGAAGCCTTATATCACTGTCCACAAAATGTCAAATGTTTGAAGCAATCGAAGAAAAAAGGAAAAGGAAAGCTTGGAGCTGGTGTGCCGTTGCTCCAGGACAATGCATTCATCCACACAGGACAGGTGGCAGAAGCAGCCAAATGTGGCTTTGAACTGTTGCCTCATGCACCTGGCTCACATCACTTCTGTTTCCCAAACTGAAATCCCACCTGAATGGTCGTAGTTTTTCAGACTGATGATGAAGTCGTGCATGCTGCTGAGGAGTCACCGGAGATGTGGAAGGTTGAAGATGAAGTGCATTTAGGCTAAAGCTGAAAAATCATGCAAGAATCAATCCGTCTCCTTTGACGTTTTTCTGCTGAGGCGGAGAACTTTATGAAGTACCCTCGTAAGATGGCAAAACTGGTGTAGTTGTGTGACTGGAGACACTGTCCTCACTGTTCCTACATTTCTCCACAACAGTTCGCTGGCAGATAGCGTCAGTCAAACATCATTTGTGTTCAAGTTAAATGGTTGAAGTTGAAGCAGCCATTTGGTAGTATTGTGAAGAAAAAAAACTCCCCTTTAACAGTAAGAAACCTCCAGCAGGACCAGGTTGGGGTCGGTTGGGGTAAAGGAGGGAGAGAGCAGGACAGTAGAGGGAACACTGAGGAGGTTGGTGATGTTAAACCACAGCTGTCTGAACAGGAGCAACATGATATGAAGTGATGTAAAGCACAGTTAGTCATCGTTCGTGCAATTCAAAGAAAGTAAACATGCTGAAAGTAAGTGATTCAATTGGCACCTCTGTGTTTAAAAAATGCATCTTCAGGGTGTTAAATACGATGTAAATTCCTGTGTGCAACATGCCACTTTGTCTCCTCGTGTAAATGAATTAATAAGTCAATGAGTGAGTAAATACCTTCTGATATCAAGGAGGACTCTTACGCCTAAACATCACCTTCATTCTGAATGTATACCGGATTTCTTTTCTGTCCCTTTTTCTCCTGCTCTGTTTGCACATAGCTCTTTTTTTTTTTTTCTAAGTGGAAGTTATTTCCATCCTCAGATGTTATCAAGAGTCTGGTTCTCTTATCTTGTCCTATCGCAGTCTAAGAACAACACACATCAGTACCAATTCTTTAAAAAAATATATCTCTTTGCCAGTAGCCATCTTCACCTCAGTCGCACCCTCTAAGCGAGCAATAAAGTAAGCGTCCGCTGGCAAAACCTCGGTAACTGATCTGTCTTTGCTGATTTGGAGAAACAACTGCTGACAGTGTTGCTCCACATTAGCTTCTGTACAGTGTGTTGTGAAACATGAGAAAAATGGCACAGCTGAAGCATTTATTCATGAATATCTGACACCTGCGTATGTTTAATGCCGTGCAGCGAGCACCAGGGTATCGCCTCCGGTTATCAAACGGGCACCTCCTACAGATGTTTCACTGATTCGGATCCCCAACACCTCCAAGAAGGCTCCGCCGTGACCTCTGGCGTCCCGAAGTGAATTATTATGTTGTAATGTGTTCCACCTGACAACTACTGCCATATCTGTACTCTCACAATTTTTCCATTAACTTTTAATTACCATACCTGCTAAAGGGGATCCATTTAATTTTCAATTTCTCAGGATTTCGTCTGTTATGAAGCCCTTGAATAATAGCGCGTCCCCTTTCATCACACTTGTCAGGCCTAGAAATACAGTATGTACTGGGGAATTGTTAGTGGAAATTGGAGAGGTGGGAGATCTTGAAGAAAAGATAAGGATGGATAATCATGACAAATACACATATTAACTTAAATACTTTACCAATGTCGTACCTAACTAACAAATACACGCGGAGAAATGTTGCTTCTGTGGCCCTCAAAGTTCAAAATTCAGTAAATAGAAAAAAATGTGTTATACTTTTTTATTTTTTTTAACATTGCAGCTGCTTCATAGCAGCCATTCTACTTCCAACATACAAGATATTTAAATGACAGAAAATGTGGAAGACTATACAAGAATGAAGCTGCACTGGAAGCCTTCTTTTACAAGGTCAGTCGATTTAGATTCA
>NW_007577880.1:256924-260052 GCF_000690725.1 Stegastes partitus | reverse complement strand
CACCGAATTCATTATAAGGATCCTGACTTCACGTCTGTGGACCCCAGGATCTGCAAGCCAACCTGAAAATAGGGTCCCCAGACGTGAGGTGCATCACTTGCTTCTCTGTACCATCTCATGAGTCGGGCCGCTAGCTGCTGAGATGACTCACTCGTCTGACCAACAAGCCTCCAATCTCACATCGGAGCTTTTTTTTATTATTTTTTTTTTAATGAAACTATTTGGAAAAACTGACCACATACTACAAATCTTAAAGGTTAGTGTCTCAACTCACAAATTTAACGTGACATAATCCAAAGATGAAGATTACAGCAGCTTTGTGCTTTTGCTCAAAATCAGTGATGCACCTCACGTCATGTCTCGCAGACTCTGTATCCTCAGACTTTCGGTCCTCTTAAAGTCTTTGCCAATCCATCTGGTAATGGTTGAGATATTTCCATCTGGAGCAAAGCGGTGGACAGGTACGCTGGCCAGCTGTCAGATGGACATTGCCGTCTCTCAATCCTTGCTGTTTACATTCTGACAACTAAATGAGTAGTTTTTACTTCACGTGTATTCCCTGTATGTGACTCACAGGCTACCAGGTTATCAACCAAATATTTCTGGTTTGTTGTTTCTTGCTAGCAACCTATGACTGATTCAGAAATATCCATGAGAAGGAAATGATGTTGAACTAAATGCTGCATGCTACATGCAGGCCCCAAACTGAAACCTGGCCTTATCTGCGGAGCCTGTTTTCCTCTCCTAATGGTACCCTTATCCCCTTAAGGTGATGTTCTGTAGTTGTGACAAGGTCGTGTTATTGTTGGAGGTGGTGCACCTCACCAAGGTTAAGTCAGATCTTATCACAACGCTGGTGTGAGAGAGATACTGTTTTGCAGGCGGCTGTAGTGGAGCGGAGAGGGTAGACGAAGGCTGGGTGATAATGTACTGATGAGTCCAGCTCTCTGACTCACAGCCTTTTTTTTTTCTTTTTTTACAGATATATAAAGCTTCTGTGCATAATGTTAAACTAGGTCAGGGTGGCTCCTGTATTGTTCAGTGGAGCATGGTACTACAAATGTCAGGGTTAAAGGTTTCATTCTCAGTGTTGGCAGCATTGAAGCTACGAGGCTATTTGGATAAAAGCACCTACAAATGTAATCTCTTAATTTTCTAAATTACGGGTTGCATTATTATTAAATGTTGGCATCAGCAGACACATGGGAGAAGTTTTTACCTCAGGCTGTTCTACCAAAAGGCTTTCAGACACGTGGTTAACATCGAGAAAGGGCCTATTTTAACCCAGACCATGATCTTTCTCCCTAAACCTGATCAAGTAGTTGTGTCGCCTGTGTCTAGAAAGCCCTGAGGGTAAACTTTACCCACTGCCATGTCACTGAGTTAGATCAAAAAAGCTACTACCAGGTGTAAGGGTCTTTAATGTCATTAGTTTAACTGTGCGAGCATGTAAAATACAACATATAAATTATAGATCAATTTGCACTGTAGTCTAAATGCCCATAATGAGTTTCCGTCCATTTGTTTGCGCTGTTTCCCTCGAGTCTAAAAGCCCAAGTCGGGGCCGCAAATAAACTCTGTTAGACAGCCTTTACACAAAGCTGTACATCTGTCGTGTCGTGCAAAGAAAAAAAAAACAAAGAAATTAAAAATGCAGGCATGCTCTGCACATTCTAAAGTTGTGGGATATGCTTGTTATGTTCTGCTTCGTCTGTTTGGGAAGAAGAAAAAGGACTAACGCGGTTACTAACATGTCACATTATTTATGGAAACTGCAGCAGTGTCTTGGCAGCCGAAGTGTTTCAGCTCATGCCACAGTGTCCCCAGTTTGATTCCAGCCGGGGACTTGCATGTCAGACACTCCTCTCTCTCTCTCATTCTGTATTTCCTGTCTTCCTCTTCCTCACTGTTGGCTTGAAAAACAATGTGCCACAAAAAAAAAAAAAAGTCCCTCGGCTCCAACCGGTGGGGAAACAGGAACCATGTCACCTACAGATTTTTGCTTGAGGCAGTTACTCCTATTGACAAACACCCACATCACCCTTTTTTTTAAGAACCATCCCCAGCTACTGGGTGTGGTTGAACGTGTGCGCTCGCAAAATCTCTTTCTGTAGACCGAGAATGGTACAAACACGAAGACAAAATTATAACAAGGAGATCATGGACGGTTCCATTTACAGCTTCCAGGGCGCACATCGCTTATTCAGACTATTTTCTGCCTGTTAGTGTTTTATCCATCCACAAAAGCACACCCGAGAACTGTTTTAACAAGGCTATCTTCTCCTCTAAACTGCTATGATGACAAGCTAACATTGTGAAGATCCTGTATTTACGCAGATATCATCTTCTGTGGGCTTTTTTTTTTTTTTTTCTTTTTCTGAAGGATGTTCACACCTTCGCCCACCTGAGTGTCCTGTCAGGCTGCTGCTATAGATATCCACACCGAGCACAGTGAGGGGGAGAAGCCGGCGACTGAGCGAAAAAGTAAGAAGAAGCAAATGAGGAGGAGATGCAGCGGGAAAAAAAAAAGGAGACGACGGTGTCAGGAACCGGAGAGAGCTTACACAGAGTTATAACGGCGACGACACAGACTTGGGAACAATAATCCATCTGGTAGTGAGTTTATCAAGAGTGTGAGAAACGTGTGAGAAGTGAAAAGCGGGAATGATGACAGGGGAAGAGCAGGAGAATGAGCTCTCTACCTGTCAGCGCATCAAAGCCTTGTCGTGTCACCGACTCGCTCGCTCCCACACCCACTCGTCGTCTCTGCGCCTCAGCCTAATGAGCCAAGTGCCTCTCGGTGGCTCCCGTATACAGCAGCACCCTCACACAGCCATTATAAGTCTGTGTTATAGACAATTTATCGCCCTGTACAGCAGCATTTCTATTTCCATTCTCTGTTATCACGACCTGCACCCTTCATACTGTCATGTTACCCACTCACCGACTTTCTCCACAGCCAACGGGAAAGTCGTAGCCGTAGCGGATTTGGTGGCCGGATTTACCCGCTGCGCTAACGTGGGTTCGTACGCTTGTGGACGTGGGCATCAATAGGAGCAGATATTCTAGTCTTGATGTGACTGATCCACAAACACATTGTTCATTTTTATTCACCATTTTTTTCTGAA
>NW_007577880.1:217123-255852 GCF_000690725.1 Stegastes partitus | reverse complement strand
TGTTGTGTTAATTTGAATTAGTTTAACTGTAAACAGTTGCATATGTTTGATAAACTAAGTCTCTTTAATATTAATCTTGTAAATCTGCTCCTTGAAGTTCTTGATTTTATAATCCCTGTTTATTATCTTGCCATTTTTCAGAAACGTTGTCCTGACCCCTCAGACCTTTGTGACTATCGCCTTACTTCTAAGAATTCTTGTGTGTCAAAGAATTCAGAAGAAAATTGTTGCTTAGCAACTATTGGAGTCTGAGGAGAGATCTTAAATGTTTGAAAAGTTGTCTGCAGCTTTTAACACAATACATATTCAGCATATGTAGGTATTCTGATATAGAGACCTAAAAGCTGGACTGAAATTTAGGGACTAGTTTTTCCAGCAGTCTTGAAGGAGTTCCCACATAACACTTGTTGGCTGCTTTTCCAGTCCAATTTATCTGAAAACATCTCAGCTGGGCTTTAGGTTGGGTGATTGTTGAGGCCAGGTCGTCTGATGCGGCACTCCATCACTCTCCTCCTTGGTCAAACAGCCCTTACAGAGACTGGAGGTGTGCTTTGGGTGCTTCGTCCTGTGGAACAACAAATGACGGTCTCACTAAGTCTAACTAGACGGGGTCGGTGTGTCACTGCAGGATGTTGTGGAAGCTGGTCAGTTCTGAAAGCCGCCCCACATCGTCCCACTTCTTCCTTCATGATTATAAACACAGATACCAGCTATTCACAAAGACGCGGCAGTTTGAAAGAAACCTCTCATTTGGACTCATCAGACCGAAGTACAGATTTCTAGAGGTGAAGCTTTTATTTTATTTTTTATTTTTTTGCAGCAATTCGGCCTTGAAGGCTTGATTCATGCAGTCTGCTGTGAAGAGTTGATGTTAGGATCTGTCTGCTACTTGAACTCTGTGAAGTATTGATGTGGGCTCTAATCTGAGGGGCTATTAAGTGGCGATTTCTGAGGGTGGTAACTCTGATGAACTTCTCCTCTGCAGGTGGTTTTCCCTCTCCTGAGGCGCTACTTATGGGAGTCGGCTTTATCCCAGATGGATTTTGCACTGGAAGGAACTTTCAAAATTCTTCACATTTTCTGGACTGATTGATCTTTATATCTTGAAGATGGACTGACATTTCTCTTAGTTGAGTTGTTCTTGCCGTAATATAAATTAGTACAGTCCAATGGGGCTGTTTGATGTGGACCAACATGACCTCGGTGCAACACAATCATGGTTTCAAACACAGCAAGAAGTCCCAACATAAAAAACAATCTGTTAACTGAAAACCATTTCAGGTGACTTTCTTTTGACGCTGTCAGGTACTCTAAATGTGCCATCAAGTGTTTTTTTCTGGACAAGTTGTGATCAGTAGCTACTCTGAGGAATTTTATTTTATATTTTTGGTGTCTTCAGTTTTGAATTGTTTTGCAAAAGTCAAACTAAAGAAAACATTCAAATGCTTACGTTGATTTTTATCTGATTGGTAATTGATTAATGGTATTTTGTAACTTGTAGGCTTTCAGAGATGTGCTATTGTGATTTTTAAACGTTCTTCTTCTTATCATTATTATTCTTGTTGTTGATTGAGGAGCTTACTATTGTTAATTTTAAGTTAATATATTATGTTTTTGTGTTTGTGGCGGTTCCTGCGAGTCTCTTAATGTTGCTTGTGAAGTTGTTGAGCATGCATCTGTAACTGCTTTCCCCCCCCTGAAATTCAATTCAATTCAATTTTATTTGTATAGCGCATATTTACAACAAGTCATCTCATAGCGCTTCACAAAGACAGAAACACCCAACAATCCAAAACATTTGGATTCCCTTTAAGCTTCAGCAGTCCGCAACAGTGGGAAGGAACCGAAAACCCCCACAGGGGAAAAAATAACCTCCAACAGAACCAGGCTCAGGGAGGGACGGCCATCTGCCTCGACCGGTTGGGTGGATTTAGGATGAATTTTACAATTTACAATTTAGGCTGACTCAGAGGGGACTTAAACGTGAGACGCACTTTAATAAAAACTTCCCCGGGGGATGGAGAAGAGCTAAGTTATACTGACAGGGACGAAATATCAACAAAAAGTTCTATTTTTTAAGATGAGGAGTAAGAAAAGAAAAAGAAAAAAAACTCAGCTGGCTCTGAATGTGGATATTTTGACTCATCTTTTTGAAAGGAGTCTAAGGCATCCTAAGTACCTCTTATGATGTTATGAGGCTCTATATAAACTACCGAAGCACAGATAATTCAGTTTAGGAACCTTTTTACAAATTGTCAGCAGCAGCAGGTTGATTGGAGGAGACTTAATTCTGGAGAAAGTTCGTCCTCAACCAGTTGGTTTGTGGAGATGAGGCATGAATTTTACTTAACTTTGATTCATACAAAAAAAAAAAAGGAAAAAAAAAAAAGGGGGGGGGGGTTGGTTATGATTTTTTAATGGAGAAAAAAATTTGAGAATTCAAACATGTTCTGAGCTCTTTCAAATATTGCAGGAATGGTGGTGGATGAAAAATTCCTGGAGGGACTGACTATTGAAAATTTCATTCATTTATTCACAGGCTTACTTCAAAATAATGAACTGAGCTGGAGGTTGAATTGTAAAGGAAAAGTCAGAGCCGGCGTGGGTTTGAAGGAATGACTGCTTGCGCGGCGGCTGCTTGGTGCTGAAGTGTTGTTTCTTTTGTGAATTGAGAGTTAGAGACATTCTTTTCCCGCTAAATGTCACAGCGTCACAACTCCCTAACCCCGGCAGCATTCACGCCATTCACGGTCCATTTACTTGAACCGCGTAGTACGTCTAAACCGCTTCAACTGTTGAGACTATTGTTGCTTGTGTGGACCTGGATTTCCATGGTAACAAAGAATCTCTCCTCAAAAGCTAATTCTGCATTTGCTGTTTCTGTCTCTGAACATAGCATGAACATATTACCAGTTGTCACACTGCAGCCCACCCACTCCCAGGATACACCAGCGCCCATCTGGTCATGTTCTCCTTGTTCTTTTCTTGCGGTAAACATTTTTATTTAAACATCTTAACAGTGTCACTCCAAAGACTTTTCCGTGTGTGATTCAAGCACAAAGGCCTGTTTTTGTGAAGTGAATACTTGTAAAGGTTTATAAAGGAAACTGTTGATGCTATTTCAGAAGAAAAAACATGAGCTTCTTAGAGACTCCTCGCCCTCATTTAAGTTATATAAACTTTTCATTATTCGCATCTTTTATGAGGACAATCTTCAAGTTGAATTTCATTTTGTGTAAAAATGAAAGCAACAATGGTAGTTAATGAGGGTGGTATTAATGATTTTTTTTGTACAGGACAGTGAAGAGAGAGACAGGAAAGTGGGGGAGAAGAATGGGGGAAGAGATTCCAGCAAAGGGCCATGAGCAGGATTCAAACCCACGGCCCCGGCATGGGGGACTACAGCCCTTGTACGTGGGTCACCAGCTCAACCAGTTGAGTTAAAGCAGCGGCCCAATATTAATGACTTTTTTCAACAAGAACTACTTGTGGGGGTGAATAATATAAACATCCCCACAACATTTTTGGTTGTCAGCAAATGAAAAGAATCCTTCAAGTGTCATGTTTAAATATTTTAGAGGTCTGAAGGTGCAAAAATCTGAGTTCTAGATGATGGTGCACGCAGCGTGGTGACAACTCGCTGGTCGGCTTATTGGAAAACAAAACCTTGGCTAACTAGAGACGTCGAGAGTTACTAGTAAGCCTATTTGCTGTGAATGAATATCTTTTTTTAAAACATTTAAACTTTTAACTCCAAGTAAGGGCTGCAAGGTGGCTCGATGGATTGATTGTGTTTTAATATTGGCCGTAGCGTCTGGTATCATACAGCAAAGCACTAAGTCAGATAATCAGCAACATGGAACCATGTATATCGGCCGAAGAAAAGAAAAAACTGTTGTTCTTTAGGGCTGCAAGGTGGCTCGGTGGTTAGCATCGGTGCCTCATAGCTAGAAGGTCGTTGGTTCACATCCCGGTGAGGACACCCGGGATCTTTCTGCGTGGAGTCTCCATGTTCTCCCCGTGCAGCGTTGGTTCTCTCTGGGTTCTCCAGCTTCCTCCCACACAGTCCAAAAACATGTTGAGGTTAATTGGTGATTCTAGATTGTCTGTAGGTGTGAATGTGAGTGTGCTTGGTTGTCTGTCCTTGCAATATACCACAAATTACCAATTAAATTACCAATGTGACAGAATTAGAGAATTCCATGGATGGGAATTTGAACTGGAGTTCCATTAAAGTGACAGACTAGATCAGATGCTAGGGGAGGCTTTTATTTTGTTTTTGTTTGTATGATTATTTTTCTTTGCAACTGACAATTATTGAGCCCAGTACAGTCTAGTTTTGGGATTTGGGGGCATTTACAGATAAACATGTGTCTGGACATCTTTTGTAGCTAAATAAAATAAAAATGTTAATGTTTTGAAGCTAGTTTTTAGACAGCTGGATTACACATACCATTTATGTACTTTTTTTTTTTTAATTTTGTTTTGAATGTTTAGAATTAAGGGCTGCAAGGTGGAGCAGTTGGTAGCACTGTTGCCTCGCAGCAAGAAGGTTGTCGGTTCGCGTCCCGGTGGGGGCACCGGGATCTTTCTGTGTGGAGTTTGCATGTTCTCCCCGTGCAGCGTGGGTTCTCTCCGGGTTCTTCGGCTTCCTCCCACAAGTCCAAAACCATGTTGAGGTTAATTGGTGATTCTAAATTGTCCATAGGTGTGAATGTGCCTGCCTTCACCCTGAGTCAGCTGGGATAGACTCCAGCCCCCCATGACCCTAGTGAGGATCAAGCGGTGTATAGATAATGGATGGATGGATGGAACTCCAAGTATAGGCAAGTTCGCCCTTGTGCCGGCACGTGTGAGAAAAATAAGTCAAATAAATAGTGAAAAATGATTCAGAAGTGATTGCAGCAGCAACAACAACAAAAAGCTTTAGGGTGAAGCTCACTCCCGTTGCTGCAATCACTTCTCTCTTCAAAAACACTCCTGTTTACTCCTGTGTTGCATCAAAAACATTTCAAAAAATTATGCACATCAGTACTGTAGCTACGATGTCTGCAAACAGTTTGCCCAGTCTCGTTACCTCAACTGTCAGTTTGGCTCATGAGTTTTTGGTAATGCTCAACCGTCCATGAAAGAGGAGGGAAAAAGCAGCAGTTTTCTTTCTTGACAGTGCAGTGTGCAGATTTCCAAAGTTCTAGTAATCTGTAGTAATGACTGCAGGCCTCTGTACCCTTCAGCGTCTATAACGCAGACTTTCTGGGCTTCTTTGGAACTGTAGGTGACATTACTGCAAACCGTGAAACAATCTTAATGTTAATGAAAGAGCGACGTAATGAGAACCAATACAAGCTGGTGCCAGAATTCTGAAATCTGAAGTCTTTTGTGGTTTTACAGCTACTACATCATAACTGCTCTAGTTTATGGAGACACTGGACAATAAGAACAACAACATGCAGAAACGATGTGCAGGTTCAGCAGCAGGTCTGCTGGGACTTGTGGGGGTTAAAAAAAACAACACACCAAGTCATGTACAGAGAGTGTTTGATGCAGGAGATTTAGGATGAGCAATAGACAACCAAAAGCTATGTATAAGGAAGGAAAGGAGACGGCTCAAATTTATTTAAGCAGCAGCAAGACAGACATCTGGATCCATACGTAGAGTTCAAGGTGGGCGAGTCTTAGTTGTTTTAATTTTAAATTAGCAACCTGTCATCAAAATGTTGGTATCCTGAGATGTCATCGCTGTTGTTTGTGGATTCAGAAAGCTAAATCTGTAGCAAGGCTCCATTAGCTTGTTTAGGCTAACGACCTTCAAGAATCCAAGTCTGGGATCATAGTTCTCAGCTGGAAACTGGTGGATTGCTTCCTCTGGGTGGGTTTCTGTCCCAGTCGAAGGCGTTTCTCCAGATCTTGTCGACGAGTGACGACAAAATGAAGCGTGACATGGATAGACATGTTAGTGCGGCATCAGCAGTGATTAGGGTGTTGCACCAGACTGTGGTGAAGAAGACGGAGCTGAGCCGGGAGGCAAAGCTCGAGATTTAGTCACCAAGCAGCAGTCCGGTCCTCACTTATGGTCATGAGATCGCGGACTTGGCCTTAGAGACAGGGTGGCCAACTAGAGTTAGCTCCAAGTAGATTCATTGCTCCTTTGCAGCAAAAAAAAAAAAAAAATCCAGCTGAGGAGGCTCAAGAATCTGATTCGGGTGCTTCCTGGGCAACTTTCTTTAGAGGTTTTCCAGGCACACCTACCCGGTAGGACATCTCATTGTAGACCCAAAACTCAACCACGGGATCACGTATCTCATCTGGCCTGGGGGGCATCTTGGGATTCCTCAGGAGAAGCTTAAAAATGTTGCTTGGGGGAAGAATGTTTGGAATGACGTGCTTAATTTGCTGCCACTGTGGCCCAACCCTGGATAAACAGAATACATGGATGAGTAAGCTAACAGTTCAAAATACAAAGCTGTGCCTGCATTTGCATGTGTTAGCCCGCTATAAATGTTTTTATTATGTAAAGGTTTATTTAGCAAGGTAAGGACATGCCACATTTATTCTAATAAAACGAGCTTCAATTAGGTTAATTCTTTTACTCAAAGTGCCAGTCAGTTGAGACGGTTAACTCTTAGTTAGTGCAAGTGGCTTGTCAAGAGCCATCCAGACAGCTGGGAAATGCATGCCATTTGGTGGGTACTTTATCTAAAGCATCATGCAGTGAGAGGCTTGCCACTTTAGCATAGCGACCTGTTGGGAACGGATCTCTGGCTTTGTGAGTAACGCGCTTTGATCGCAGAGACGATGGACTAATCAGATAGAGGAAAGTCTGGTTACGTTGTGCTCACCATTTTGTCTGCAAATGAAAAATTTACTGTCACAATGCTTTATTTTTAAAACGTATCGTGCGTATAGAAAGCAATGCTAACATGTTCGCCATGACGGCAAAAAAGAGGTCATTCATTCTTCACAAACAGTTTTCATCACTAATTTTCCGAAGCTTGTTGTTTTATTCAGTCGTATCTTTGATGTTTTATTTTAACAATTGAAATATTTTATGATCAGCTGAGGCTTTAAAGGCAACATACAAAAAAAACTGGTTCATGTTGAAACATCATGTTCCTGCACTGACAACACTGGATGATATTTTTTTTGAAGTGAATGCGCAACGTAACCGTCTGCCGGTATATTATTTATAGGTTTTTCATTATAAATCGAGGACAGAGAGTCACGGGCATGATACAGTTCACATAAAAGTGGACTGGGATTACAAGCTGGCTCTCCTATGGAACAGTAAATTCTATTGTGGTGAATTATCTTTTATCCCTAATCTAAATCAAAGCTCTTTCAGTGTATCAGACTAAGTAGCGCTCCTGACATCGCCAATCAATGAATGGCCTTGTCTGACTTTTCTTCAAGTCACTGGCTCTTGATTGCCGGTGCTCAGTGCAAGGTGACAGAACACTGCTTCTCCTTTAATTAAACCACTCATCCAGTCACTCTGACTGGCGTCTATTTCCCACACGCAGGCGAACATATTAAGGAAGGGAAAAAGGAGTTGGGGAGAGGAGAGGTCAACTTAGCAGGATTATGTGCGGAGAGGAAGAAAAAGTGTGATTGAGGAACGGGGAGGGGAGGGTAGGTGATGAGAAAAAAAGAAGAAGGAGAGGAGAGAGATGCTGTGAGAAAATCAAAGAAGGTGCAGTCTCTCTTGCCGTTTGAAAGGAGAGTGGACCACTTCTTTTATCTTTATTTAGACAGAAGGGAAGCAGAAAAGAGCAAACACCTGAAGGAAAGGTTTGGAGCACGACGTCCAAGCATATGAGTCATTTTATTAGGACAGAGGGAGACATATCAGCCCCTGTGATTTCATACTTATCTCTTGTCCCCCCCACAATACACTCCATCAAATCCAGCCCTCTGCACTGTAGCTGTGAATTCAGCTGCTCGGCTTTATTGTCTGCTGAGCGAGTCCACAGCTGGAAGGAGGCGTCCTTATAGCCACCTTCAGGTGAAGTCAGCTACTGTCGTTGGCTAATTAGCCGCTCAAACAGCAAACATCAGTCTCAGCAAGCTAATTTTATTTCATTTTAGTCTGCAGTGTGATTCTTTTCCTTCTTAGGTTACATCAAATCAACCTCCATTAACCTCCACCGGCGTAGTAGGGTTTGCCGTATGGTGTACGACTGGAGAGCGTGTTACGGCCCTTTACTATGCTCTCAAGATTGACAAGTTCATTGACTCGAGCTACGTCGCCAATGAAATAATTCTGCTTCTCTCACTCGGAGATTAACTGAGAAAGATTTATATTAGAAACCGATGGGTTTCAGCTACAGCCTTTTTCATGGCTAATGTTGTAACCTGGGGGAAAGGAGAAAAAAAAAAAAGCCACTGCAGCTGAGACACTGTGGCGTCTATTAATACTTTGTAGTAGCTGGCTTTTTTCATTACCGTGGTTCTCACTGATACATCCGCCTCTGAGGCATGGCAAGGTTACAACAGACGTTTTGCCCAGAGATTACATTAACTGTTTTATTGATTGGTCTCACTGATGTAAATTGAAATGCAGCGATTTATGTTGCAGAGATTTCACCTCTACCAGGAAAGGACGATTATTAAACCCCACATCTGCATTTGCAAAAACGTTTTTTTGGTTCTTTTCTTAATTCTCTGTGCCCAAATCAAGAAATAAATACTTTTTGACTGAAGTGAGAAGAAACACATGAGAACACAAACATGACGACATACGAAACCTTAATTCCTCTGCTCGCCCTGTTGGCTTTTGGTGCCCCCTGACTGACGCAAGCACACATTATCAAAGGAATGTCCAATCATCTGAAGTATAGGCAAAGACAGGCAAAGGACAATCAAATTATCAGCTCAAGGAACCCAAATGCTTTAGTTTGGCTTAAAGGTCACACGTGGTCAAGCTTCACGGGTAAAGAAAGGCTTCAAGGTTAGGACTCCCATCCCCTTCAGGGCCACAGATGATGAAACGCTCGGCTCTCGTGGGGTGCTTTCCAGATATTTATTTATGCATCTTTGTACCACCGGGCCATGATGCAGACATCAGTAGAGGTCTGCCATCTTTAAAGGACCATTTTCGCGCATGTGTGTTTGTTTTCGTCGATTCAACACAAACCAATCTTACTTTTCATTACTTTCAAAATTTCAGCTCACATGAGTTCGGTCCTTTACGTAGGCAATCAATCATCTTGAACGCTTTCTTTGTTCTTTAAATGTTTTGAAAAGGCAGAGAAAAGAATGAATAAGGCACTGTGGGTAAAAATGCACGTTGAGGAGCTGATAGTGATTTATGATAAAATCTAATGACAAATATGTGTTGCATGAAGATGGGAAGCGCTTAAGGAGAATGAATTTCAACATTTGTGATTAGCATTTCTGTATGTTCCTTTAAAAATATATATATATGCACAGAGTAAGAGAATTAAGGAAATGTGTTATTTTTGATCATAAATGTTTGATGTAAGTATATTCTTGAATGTGTTTATGCAGAAGTCTGCATGAAGGCAGAGACACGCCGACAGAGAACAGCGATGTTCTGAACTGTGTTTTTCCGGCGCCCATCAGCAGCCAATTCTTTGCCACTCCAGGCTAAGTGGCTCCCTCCAGGAACAACCCCGTGCATTAGGGGGAAACGTGAACGGCCGAGCTCCAGTGGGCGATGCGTTTCAGCTCGTCCCTGCGCGAGCATCTGCGCGCCGCTGTATAGGACTGAGGAAAGCAGCGCTGCCACTTTAAAGATTTGATTAAGTAAAACCTGCAGCTGAAGTTGATTGATTAAACGCCCTCGCAGTCTTTTTCTTTCGTCTCTTTTTTTTTTTTTTGTTTCCTTTTTTCAGCAAGCAGCCGGCAGCAAAGTCAGGATGCAGAAAATACCTTGTAGCTTGCTAACGCATTGTGAGGAATATAAATGAAAACAATTGAAACATGTCGGTTATTTAGTGACCTCTGTCCTCTGCCAGAAAGCACATCTTCAGTTATTGATTGGCACATTATCATAAAGATTTTGTTGTGAGGTGCATTCCTTGTGAATGATATGTGTCTTATTCTCAACAGTTTTACCAGCTTGAGCAGTATTGTATTAAAGCATTAACAATGGACGCTTACTGTGACCAAACTTTACATATTTTCAGTCTCGGAACACATTCTACTTGACAAGAAGATGCCACTCAAAACAAAACCTGACTTGTTAAAACACTTTTTCTTTAATTTTCAGTGCAGCTTGTGGTATTTGCAGAAGCTTCACCTTTAATTCTGATGTGAAGATATGATGCTTTATCTTTAAGATGGGCCGGCTGCACCGGGGAGGGGGAGGCTGCTTCCACACAGTGAGCAGTGTGCATTGGTCCGTTTCATGCTACCTTACCTTCCCTCTCATCCCGGGTAAAGGCAGGCTGACGATGTGACTGGACGATACCTTCAGTGAGGCGGGAGAACACAGCATGACTTCATCATGTCATGAGGAGCACTGCAAAAACACAGCTTCTAAAACAAGTTGTGTTCCAGCCTCAAACTAGATTCAATCACAGGTACGCGTCTCCACTGCTGCACAAAGACGTGTCAGCTTGTTGTGGCATCACATCTTGTTTAAATTCTAGAAATAAGATTCTATTGAGTTACAGTAAAATCTCCCCAAATCATTTCAGTGCCACTAAATCATGAAATTTATCATTTTGGGGCGCTTTTTTCAGAGCGTTTTTCACCAACGTCCCTCCTGCGTACGTGCGTAAATTCGTTGCCAAAACAACAACAATTATTATTTTTATTATTGTTAAAATGTTAAAACTGCTTTTAACAAAGAAGGGGGGGACAGTGCGAGGAGGGGGAGAGAAGATGGGAAGATGGAGAGAGCCGTGAGTTGAGGGGTGGCTGGAGAGGGAGGGCCGGACGCATGACATCATTCCCTCAGCTTCTCCGCACGGACAGAGCTCTGGTTTCTCCAAGTGCGCACGGCGGCTGCTGCTGAGGGAGCGACTCCTCCTGCCGTACCCAACAAGCGCGTCCTGAGCAACCTGCGCTCTTGGGGTGGATTTTTTTTTTAAACAAACATTATTTAACCCGGCAAAAATTTCAAAAAAAAAAAAAAAAGAAAGAAAAAGGGAACCCGCGTACCGCTCCTCACTGGACCTGCCGCAGGGAACGCACACATTTAACACAAACCCGGGGATTATTGCTTGTTTTAAACATGAAGATGTGAGGGCTTCATAAGCTGAGAGGAAAGAAGCTGGAACTCCGACGCTGACAAGAAGGTAAGGCAGACTTCTCTGTCTTATTTTTTCTCCTACTTTTTTTCCCTTCCTACAAGAGATGGGGATGCGAATCGCGGTTTTTTTGTCTTTGTGGTAAAAGCTTAAGGAAAAAAAAATTCGGCATGTGGGCATTTGGTTTCGGAGCGCAAGAGCCGTGCGCTATTCGGACACGGAGACGGAGGCAAGTGCCAGAACAGGAGCATCGTTTCAGAATGCAGCAAAGAAGCCTCTTTCAAAGCTTGCCACGAATGGAGCGAGATGCTCGGCAGTCCCGGACTCAGCGGGAGATCCGACTGTGCCACCGCAAAGCTGCTGCCGGTGCTGCTTGCTGGTGGCGGAGCGGATCTGCTGCCGGAATACGAAAAGAGATCCATCATTGTGAACGACGGTCGTAACAAGGGCTTCCGTTTTCAGTTCTCCCACTGAGAGTTAATTACAACATTTTAATCTTCCAAATTGAAGAAACCTGGGTGGTTCTGTAGCGCAGAGACGACCGAGGATTCTCGTTTCTTTCACTCCTTGCGGACACGAAATAGCTTTGGAACATAATGCATATTTCTGAATCATCTTTTTTTTTTTTTCTGGGCGGGTGTGTGTGTGGGTGTGAGAGTGTGTGTATGTGTGTGTGTGTGTGTGTGTCTGTGTGCAGGGGGGGAGGTGGGGGTGTTCTCCATCCAGCAAGTGCATCTCCACAGGGGGGTGTTTCATTGACCAAGTCAATCGTGAGATGCTTTGCATCACTGATAGGAGCGTGTCCGTAGACTGTGGCACATCCAGCTTTTCTCGCAGACAAGGCATCGATCGTAAATGCCATTTTCGATATTCCTGCTGCCTCTCTATTATTCTCTCTCTCTCTGTCTCTGTCTCTCTCTCTCTCTCTTGGCTGATGTGATGTTAAAGCCCAACGCATACGTGTTGGACTTTTGGAGAGTAGTGTTGGTCTACACCCCTGGATTGTGTTTGCATTTGCGCATCACGTTGTCGATGGCGTGTAAGAGAGGAGTTGGCTTATTTCGAGGTGCGCCACTCGAGCTTCTCCACAGCCCCACCGAGGTGGAGTCAGCACAGCAATGACACCGACTTTTTTTTTTGTGCCAAGTGCCAGTGATGCCCTTGTTGAATGCTGGAAAACTCCGATATGGATGAAATTCGCTCCCGTGTATATGCTGACCCCACTTATCCCCGTGGAAATGTCCGATGCAGGCTGTTTAATGTGGGTTTTTAAGCCCAGTGAGAAATACAGAAACTAACTTAAGAAGATCTCAGCTTCAAGCTTTTCACATTTTTAAGAACTTCAAAATAAAAATCCCATTTAGGTCATTTGTTTAATGACGTTTCCCCGAAATTACGCACCACTGCTGCCACCAGCTCCATCTGCGATATAAGTGGAATAACATGAAGATAAAGTTTTATTTCTCATTATTTCTACAAAACCAGAGCAAGCCCTTCTCCTCTTTTGCATTCTGCATCATTCTGCATCGTTATCTCAGAGCATTAGAGGGTACTTGTGATGTGCTATGAGGATGCTTTCTCTCTCTCTCTCTCGCTTTTTTTTTTTTTTTTTTTTTTTTTACTTTGAGATGCTCGTTGATATATCTGCAGCAAAACAATCTGGCCCATTATTTTCACGAACTTGTGCATTTTCCATCTTGCTCCGTCTCCCGTTTCGATCGCAATGAGCGCATCGCGGGTCTGCAAAAGCTCATAAAAGCCAGAGGAGAGAACAATATCTCGCCCGCGCCCGGGTTGTTAAAAGAAAATGGCTTTATTCATTTTTCTCTGTACCCGTGGTAACTTAGTTATAGCTTTTTTATGGTGCCTGGAAATGGCTTACAGGCTTGCAGTGCTATGTAATGTAATCAAATTTATGATGTTGCTGTGTATTACAATTCCCTGTTATGCTCCGTCACATGAGAAATTTGGAGTGACTCCCTCCTTCCTCCCTTCCTCCTCCTCCTCCTCCTCCTCCTCCTCTTCCTCTTCCTCCTCACACGCACAGGCCAGGAACATCAGAGCAAGGCAGGTACCATCCACCAGTGGATTGCATGAGAAGGGAGCACACACCCTTCGCCTGCACCAAACCTCTGTGGAACTACCCCACAGTCCCCCTCTAAATTATATTCAGACTTATGCCACCGCAGATTTATTCTGGCAACCAATCACATGCTTCTCGAGTTTTTGCCTTTTCCATATTTCATGCACATTTTTTTTTCTTCTTCTTCTCAATAGCAGTAGAAAGTTTGGCCTCCTGCAAGGAAGACATTAAATTATGTGGAGCTGAAGCCCAGCGATGAAACAAATGATGTAATGCGTGAGTCGGTGTATACAGCTTAAGAGACGCGCACACGTAGAGATTTGCATTCACTCCCGCTTTCTCTTTGTGATGCTACGTCTTTCTTATGCGCGACAGCACCCATGGGATTGAAGCCTACGATTTGTAAGATGTTCATATTTCAGTTTTAATTATAATTCTGATCCCCACTCCGGCGTGGATGCGTCTGCATGTTTCAGTCCCTCCTCTTGTTATTAAGATGTGGTCCCACCCAATGATCACTGTGACAGGAGATAGTCATTCATTGTCTGCTGTCTTTGCCCGTGGAAGGCCAGCCATTACCGGAGTCCCCTCCTTCGTACTTAATGGGCTGGACACATTTTATGAAGCGTCTCCGCTGCCAGTGTTTGTTCGCGGAGCAATCAAATACCCACGTTGGACACGCATAGGGACCACACACTCTAAAGCGTGGCGGTACGCCGTCGTGGTCTTTGAAGATTCAGCGAGGACTTTATTCTTGGCGAGTTAAAATAAAGGATTTCGCGAAGAGCAGCCATGTGATTCATCAAAAAGGTAACTTGAGTCTGAACTACTGTCGGGCTCAAGCTGCCTTTCTGATGAAAAGGTTCTTCAAAGGGGTCTTGATCCTTTAAGTTAAGGATCTTGCTAGCTCAGGTAGCTGAGGGTGCAAGGTGAAATCCTTTTTTTTTCTCCTCCACACTGCATTCACAGAGAAACATCCAAAGACTGAAATCACAAACCAGTCATCATTGAGATTTTTTTAGAAGCGGCACAGGTCACATTTTAGTTAGGTGGTGGAGATGTGCAGGTTTTTTTTTTTTCAAAACTTCTTACCTCGACATCAATCAAGCAGCCTCTCTGTATGCATGAGATGGGCGACTGGATGGCATGTTCAACCGTCCCTCGTTTGTTCCTGCAGAAATCTACTTTAATCACGCTTACCTGTCACCAGCTGGGCAGTCAGGCACGCCAGAGAGAGACCACTGTTGTTAAAAATGGTCACCGCGCACACGCAAACAGTGACAGATGTGCACCTGATTCCGCCAACACACCGTATACGTTCATCGCATTTCCAAGACGAGCCATAAGTCACATTCTGCAGTCTCATTACAGGCCTCCGAGCTTAAGTGTTTGGCCATGTCATTAATGCAGTCAAAATGGAAATGGATGCGGATGGCTGGCGGAGCTGTTTAAGGGAACACAAACAGAGCAAAGCAAGAGGAGCCGGAAAAAGAGAGAACGAGCGAGAAGAAAAATATTTAATCATAAGCGCACTTTATGGAGAGTTTCGCTCATGTGCACTGTGGCAGTCTAATTACCAGGAGAGCGCTTGTTAGTTGTCACCTCCAGATAAACACTGGGCTGCTGTTTTTGTTGTTTTTTTTTTTTTCTTCTTTGCATTTTTTTCCCTTCGCCTGTGGCCGAATTTGAAATTCTAAGCAGCAAAATGTCAATTCCAGAGTATCCCCCCCCCACACACACACACACACTCTCACCTCCACCCCTTGAGCCACATGCAAATACAGCAGAGTAATTTGTTTTCAATACATGTAAATGGTCAGGGTGAATAAAAAACAGCAAAAGATTGACATCTTTAACCAAAACACCAGTAGCTGGTAGTCCAGGGGTAATTTGAACCAAGTTAGTTATAAAAGAAAAGCAAAAGAGGGATAGTATAATATGACAACGCATTTTTTTTTCTTTCTTCTCAGCCGTATGTCCAATTGCGCCATATTGTACAGTAAATCTTGTCAGGAAGCATATGGTCCTCAAATCCACATGCAAATTAGTTCTGGAATATTCTATCGGCAAAGAAAGAAATTGTCCTTGCGTCTTTTGAATACTGGTTTGTCATTTTAAACGGCTCCGATATAAGCTCTTTAGAGGAAGTCTTGACTGTCAGAATGGGGGCAAAATGCACTATTCACAAGTCCTCTCTGTACAATCTGACCTGGTTTGAGCCCACCGAGTCTGACACTTTAATGGCTTTGATATGTACATGTTTTCCTGCTGCATGCCAACATGTCAGGAAGGACGAAGACGGGCGATCATGGAATTATGCAACGTTTCTCCTCCGTTTCCAGGAAGGAAGGGAATTGCTTTTGAAGAAGGAGGAGGGTTAAAAGCCTCTGGTCCCTCCCCTTCCCGGTCTAATGTCGTCTGCCGTTCATAATCACAATCGAAAACAATGTGCAAGGGTATAAGTGGCAGCAGGAAGTGTCCTGAACCCCTTTATTTTCTGCTTGGAAGGTTTGATTATGTTGTTTTCACAGCAATCACAAAAGCGTGTGTTGTGGAGGGAAAAATGTAACCTTGTCGTGGTTCAATTTCACTTTTGAGAAGAACACATCATAATCACAGGGAGTCCTAGTTCAGGTTAAAGCAGCATGTTAAGTGTTCAAAGGCTCTTTACTCAAGGATAATTGCAGTGGTAATGTGTGTGCTTAGAGCACCTGAGATTGTGCCAACAAACGATGTGTTCAGGTGTCGTAGAAAGTACACAGTCAGAGGGGACACAGTGGTTGACGGGAAATTGGGACAAACTGCAATCTGTGCAATATTTGCTTTCTTTTAAACTTTATTTTTGGGTAAAGCATTTTCCAGATGAAAACAAAAATAAAAATGCAAATCTCAAATGGAAAACATAATCCCTCTTGATATCAGTACAGTCTGGTTAACTGAAAGACATTTCTTCAAATATGAATCCATTATGTTTGTTGAAGGATCGTTTTTGGTTTACTTCAACCCAGAACATTGAGCCCAGCTGTTGATCCCTTATGAATATTTGGCTGTTCCAGGCAGGTACTGTACTTTCTGTGTTTCCTTTCAGATACTCAGAGAGACGCATTTGAAATGACTCATGTCAAAAAATGTTTATTTGGAAAGCTGTAGGAGGCTCATTCTGCTTGTTCCGATATACATGTTTTTGCACGAGTTTCCTCAAGTCTCTGCAAAGGAGGTGGCGAGCTCAAAGTTGGCACAGCAGCTACACTTCGGGAGGGTTTAAGTTTTTAAACATATTTTGGAGGATGTAACCTATAGTGGTTCTGTTAAGTCCTTTAGTAAACTGTGACCTGTATTCTTAGCCTCTATTTGTTTACATTTTGGCAAATGTAGACCTTTAAAAATATCCCTAATTAGCCATTAGCAGCTCAGTTCTGTTTGCAGTGGACTCATGAATGACAATTGCTTGTGGATTACTTTTTTTAAGAACTTAAAAGCCTGATGACTCTCAGGCAAGTCCTGTAGTTCTCATGATGGATATCAGAGACTCCCCAGAACATGTCTCTGTGTTCAAATTTGACCAACTCATTGCATTTTGATGCAAACTGCAGAAACTGGGTGCAAGAGGGTTTTAAAGTGGATGCTCTTCACTGAATGCAGTATTTATCTAAACACAGACTCACATGATACGTATCAAACTCATAAAAAACTGTCAATATGAAAGATTAGTTCATTTTATGGCGCAGCTGCCTGGTTTACAATAACCGGACTTGAACGGGTTTAAGTGACGGGACATTTTTTATGTGCATACAGGTGTTGTTTTGATACCCAAAGATTAAAGGATATCAGCAAAAGGCTTTAAAAGGAAAAGAAAACGGCTTGGTATCACTGTTGCTCTCGGCTGCTTCTCTGCATGTAAATGCACCTCAAAGCTTTTTGCAGGAATAGTACGAAAAATGTAGACTTTGGATAGATGGTGCAGGAAGGAGATTTTCCAGGATGGAAAAACCAAGACCACTAACACCGGTCAAGTATGAAGGGACAGCATGCCATATTCCTCTCTCTCTACCATTAGAACCAAGAACAGTAGCAAGCTGCTGATGCTTACCAGCTTGGCGGGATGCTTTCCGGAAAGCAGACAATTAGGAAGCCTCTCACTGGATGAGACAGATGTAAATCTCCGTAGGGAGACAATTTTGCAGAGAGTTATTCGCCATTACAGCCACCATCCGCTCCCAGGGGTCGTAACTCCTGAAGGTCACGGTAGCATTTCACCTCCCCCCCTTTTTTTTTTTTTGCCCATGACAACTCCAGTGGGTATCGCCGGATGTTTCCCGCCAAGCTGGTGAGTGGTGCGGAGTGGAGGCTGATGGTGGTCGGGGTCAGTGAGGCTGATGCATTGTGACAACAGCAGGAATAACAAAACACTGTCTCGCCTGCTTACTACCAGTCTGCATCATAGTCAAAGGGATCTTAAAGAATGAATGATTCATATACTGCCTTAGTCATTTATGTTTGATTCAGAACAGTAGTGCAAGGCGCCATGCGTGGTTCTCCTGAGGGGCGGCGGGGTCGTCACCCGGCGTGGGCGGATCGCCGAAGGTGGAGGCGAGGAGAAGACGGAGACGGAGAGGATGTCACACACGGCAAGACGGAATTAAGACAGAGAGAGGAGAGCATTGGCGGTGGCCTTGTACATTTCATCTGCAGGCCCTAATAAAACCCTCACAGGCCGGCATTGATCTCTCCCAGAATAATCCATTTAGACTGAGCGTGCCTGGCCATGTGGGGCCTCTTCAATTATTTATGGGAGAATGCTGTGCAAGCTTCCGTTGGGATGCAACAATGTGCCCTGGGAAACCTGTGAACTGCAGATTGCAGGAGAGCACGGGGAGACGACACATTTGGGGGAAGGAGAGGTGGCAGATGGAAGGAGAGGACTGGTTGGAGGGAGATATGATAGAGGGAGAAAGGAGAAGACGGAGGGCAGGTGAAAGGGACGCGAGGAGTTGAGGGAGTATGACGGCGGATGAATGGAGGAAAGAATGGCAGCGTGCGAAGAGAGGGGAAAGAAGAATGAAATAAGGGAGAGGATGGGTTACAGACAGGTGCGAGGGATGATAGAGGAAGACGGAGGGATGGAGAGGAGAATGGGAGGACGGTGAATGAATGAAGGGAACGAGAAGAAAGTGAAATGAGAGAGCGGAAGATACTGAGTGGGAGGAATTAGTAAGAAAGATGGAAGGAAGTGTAAAAGAGAGAGATGCGAGAGTGTAAAGGAAAACAAGAAAGAAGTAGGTGAAGAAGGACGAGCGGGAGAGTAGGCGATATTATCTAGATGAGGCAGGGAAGCATCAGAAGTGGAATTATAGATGAGATGGGGAGGAAGAGTTGACTGGAAATGAGGCAGGAATAGATGGATAGGAAGAGGGTGGAGGATGGAACCTTTTTAAAGCCAGTCATGAACATCTATTGATCATGGCAGAGTTATGGTTGCCATTGTGCTAAGTGGAGACATGCCAGCACGACTGCCTCTACAGTCGATCATTATTTCTGCTGCACTCACCTTTTGTGCTGTATTAAAAAAAAATGTACAGCAGCGTTGCATTCAGAGTTTGACTCCATCACTGTGTCACTCCACTTGTTCCACGATGATGATGATGATTTGAAGACTTGCCACTGACAGAAGTCCTTCGTAGTTTGAGGCTGAATGTACGATCATTCCTTACATGCACGGTGATGTTGTACGTCCAACTGCTGCTGCACACATCCCCAAACTCCTCTCCGGTCTGTATTCTAGCAATTAGCAGCTCACGCGGCTCTCCTAAATCCAGACAGATTTATCTCACCTGATTCTCTTTGTGTAATTCCCGGCACCCTGTTAGACTCTCCACCCAGCGCCTGATGCCGAATCCGGATTTTTGATCCCACGGAGGACAACTAGAATTGAAATTTCCATCTGTACGGTTGAGAGATTATGTCTGGCACAGTCTGAGAGGGTATATCCTTATTTCACATTAGCTTCGACCCTTATGACCTTTAGTTTTAAAGCCATGCATAGGTACCATGCATTCTTTATTTTGGTATATTTTTGCAGTGATTCGTGGCTGTGTGTCTTTCAACTACCTGCACACATGTAATTTTGAATGATATGTAGAGAACTATCACAACACATGCTCTGACAACTAAAGGAGAAGCAGCTTCAAAGTCCTCAAAGGGACTGTAAGTATCCGTCAAGTCGTAATTGGGCGAGCATCCCTGTAAGAAAAAGGGAAAAGGACTTTGCAGTGGCCATTACATAGGCTATGTCAAACAGCCTAATCAGATGGGCTAAATGGTGCAGCAGCGTAGCTATTAACTAACGATAGCATACTAGTAGATTTCTTTAATTAGTAGCATCCCATTTCCCTGCTACTTTCCCTTCTCGCGAGCAGCCACCGAGGATTTATTGTTTGGCCACGGACATTGATTATCGGATTCTAGTAATTGTTTTGCCTTCACTTGATTAACAAACCTATGTTTTCTCCGGAGACTAGCTCAATAGCAGCCTTTAGCAGCAGGATTCCAGCCAATCTTGGAATGCTAATGGGGTATTTACTACAGTGGCGATGGAGGATGGTGGTGTAGCGGGGCAGAGGAGGAGGAAAACCTTCTTCATGGCGGGGAGGGGGGCTCGTCTTACACCGGCGAGACGGGCACATTCATCAAATATGGTGAGGGTGTTTAGTGATTAGTTCCATACACAAATCTTTGGGCCTGGGTGGTCCCTCCGGCTGATGCATCCAGGTGCTTTGTGTTTTGTGATTCCCGTCCAGCACGGCGCAAGATGATCGATGATAGATGTGTGGATGGCGGCGCGAACCATGGCACGGATGGCATGCCAGGAATTTGAGTAGCCTGCTTCTTTTCTTGATCTTTTTTTTTTTTTGAGGAAGGTTCCAGGGATATGAGGCAAAAAAAAAAGGAGAGTATCTCAGCTGTTGAGGAATAGATACATAATGGGAAAAAGGAGGGAGGGGGTGATGGAGAGCTTTTGGAGCAGCTTCAAGTCGTGCTTTGCAGCTCAGGGGTTTGAAGGATTTGAGGGAACAGGGGAGGGAGTGTACTTGTTTATTACTCACATTCTGGGTATCTCCTTTCATAAGCGCTGATACGAGTCAGACCTCGACCTGACTTTAGTTGCCTTTTTACAGATATAGTGGTGGAAAGCTGCCATTCTCGCCACAATCCCACAACCGCCCTGACTCATCCTAAGAGAAGAAAAATCCAGAGCGTTCTCTGTAGCGGTAGTGCATTTTGTTACCATTTTGTCACATCCAGAAAGAGACTGAATCTGCCATGTGACATTAATGTTGTATTCAGCTGTGTGCAGGTTTCAATGTGAGGCTCATTCACCATCCATGTGGGGTCAACATAAGACTTGCTTGTCTGGCCAAAAAGGTGACGAACTTGCAGGAATTGTGTAAATGTGAGACAATCTGTTGGTTTTTAATGATAACTGTAGCAACACGTGCGTTGTGTTGTTGACCTGTCGGTAACGCAGGACGTTAATAATAATAATAATAATAATTGATCAGATTTATAAAGCGCTTTTCTAGACACTCAAAGACGCTTTGTCAATTATTCATTCACACACACGATTGTAGCCACAGCTGCCCTGGGGTAGACTGACAGAGGTGTGGCTGCCATTCTGCCCCTCTGACCACCACCTCAAACAATCCATTCATACGCATTCACACCAGGCAAGGTGGCTGAAGTGTCTTGCCTAAAGACACAACGACCATGAAACAGGTTACAGGGCGGAATCGAACCGCCGACCTTCCGATCATCGACCGACTCGCTCTACCACCTGAGCCGCCCCACATTGCATCGGACTACATGACTATACGCTTCTCTTTCTTGGTTTCTCAGTGATTGGTGTTCTATTATGTTTCAATAAATGTGCTTTTCACTGCCTTTTGAAGCAAACTGAAGTCTTAATCAAACTGTAGCTTCAATTCCATCTGTCAGTTTCTTCATATCCAAGCTTCTTTTGTTCTCCTTGTGAATTGATTGATGACAAACCATAAATAAACACGTACACGAGGATCAACTCTCTGCCTGAGCCGCGCCGTTGACTTCCCGCCGTCCGACGGTTTGCACTGTTAGCTCGAATCAGCTGCCGAGGCAAGAAGAGCATGCTGAGGGAGAGGAGGAACAAGGTCTACTTAAAAGTAATTTATTTCTGCTGTCGCTTTGTTGGGTGAAGAGGAAGTGACAAATGCGAGCTGGTTGTTTATGAGGCCTGGCTAAGTGCTGGCAGGGCTGCTTTTCTCTGAGGTAGTTGGCTCTCTGTTTAATTCATGTCCTTGGGAGGTGCATTGCTTTGTGGCACGGTGTGTGGCAGGTGAGTTAATGAGAGGTGAACCTGTCTGCTTCTTATTCTCCATCTGCCTCCCTTGCACTTTCTCCCTGCTTTCTCACACTTCTTGCCCCCTGTCCGTCTTACTTTTCTTCCCCCTTTCTCTTTTTTTTTTTTTTTGGATTTCTTTCACTCCCCCTTTTCTTTCCCTTTCCCACAGAAAATCTCCTTTTAAATCGCCTCTAGCTTGCCCTGCTTTATCTGGAATTGAAACATGGAAATGGAGAACCCTCCTCGCCATCAGTTCCCGCCAAATAAATCAGTCAGATCTTTGACAAACCCCAAATAGGACTGCCGATTTCTCAAACTCGTCCCGTTCATCACTTTGATTCATCTTCCCGGAGACGGACGGCATGTTTTCTCCTCGTGTCGCTGCTCCTTAGCTCCCCACCAGCCCGCCACACAAACACATTTATGTCAGCGAGTTAGCGGGAGAGGCCAGCTCACAGCGTCCGGCTTTCAGTGTTTTAAAAAAGGGGGTTCGGTGAAGCCCGCCGGTAGCTGTGAGCTCTAAAACATCCAGAAAGACAGACAGGAGAGAGACAGGGTGAGCTGAGAAGTCGACCTCTTCGCCACCTCCGATCAGCTACATCCTCCTCTTCCTCCTGTATACCTTTGTGAGGTGCAAGTTTTAATTGACACAAAGGAAAGCTCCGTGGTTATCTGGCCGCCTGCTCCTGTTTCATGTCACGAGTTAATTTTTTTTCCTTCTTGTTCCTTGTCCATCATTCTTCTTCTCCGTGCCTTTGCCTCTTCGGCTCTGTCTCTCTGCCTTTCACCTCCTTCAGCTCAACACCAACCCACTTCCTGCTGATCGCCCGTGTTGTCTGCTTATTTACGTCTCCTCATTGTCCTTCCCATCCCTTGACGTGCCTCCCTGGTGCTTCTCTGTTTTCGGCCTGCACTTGAAATTTTCTACACGTTTGCTTTGTGAAGTTTAAAACAATAAACCTCAGCTATGCAGTGTAAAAATCCCAGTCACAACAATGGAAGTCCATCACAATACTGGTGATATATTCCACCAATGAATAAAACTTAGAGATACATGCTAAATAACTTAGCTAAATAAATTAGCCACAAAAAAAACCATTTCCATCATACATTCAAATGGTAAATTAATCAATTTTTTATAATATTTTTTAAATATTCAACATACATTCAAAGTAATTTTTATTTGCTTGATTAAATAAATAATGGCGATACTGCTATTTAAGTTTAAAATATTTTTCCCTTTGAAATCACAAAAAACTTAAAATAATTCCTCTTGCTTTCAGGATTCTTTCCATCCTGTAGCATCTTTAAATAATTTGCACATTGGTAGCACATCTAAGAATCGCTTACGAACAACGTGTAATGGTTTTTTAATGACTTACAACACACTGATGATGATAGTTTAGCAAAATATACTCAATTATTTACGAGTCTAAATACACAATTCCTAATAATTAATTATGAAATAGTTAATAAGTTGCTTTGAAGTGCGGCTTCGGTGATATCGGTGCAAGTTCAACCAACTCTTCCTCCATTACTGAGCTATATATACATGTATATATCCATCAGACATCACAGAAGCTGGCAGTAGAAAGCTTCCTCTGCTTTGCAGTGCATGAGGAGCGTTGTTTGACTGACACCTCTATATGTCTTTTCCATGTTCAGGCACCCCAGCACCGTACATATAAGTAATACATCTGTTAAGAGATCCACCTGCACGGCTCCGTACTGTGTTTCTGGTTCCATCTCATGAGCAGGTGAATCTCATTCTGGAGGACAGATAGCAAAATGTACTTTAGAGGGAAAACAGTTCAAACTGCCAGTAGACTTCTATGAGCATCCCAAGTATCACACAGACGTATTTCAAATGTAATTTTTTTTGGCATGTTGATCACCACAAACAAAACGTCTTTGGGTTCATGTAGGAGTGATAAAGTCAGACTACCTGCCATCTCCGCACCGAGATCCTTAGATGAGGGCAAACTTTTTTTCTTTCGCTCTCCTTTATTGTATATTTGTGGCAAACTGACATTTTATATCAACGAGTCTATAAAATGTCACAAAAATAGTGAAAAAAAGGAAACCGTCTCCGGTTCCCACAGCCCAAGGTCGTGTCTTTAAACCGCTCTGTGGCATCGAATGTTGACTTAAATAATTCATCGATTGTCAGAATTCTTGATGGTTGTTTTTCCCGACGATTAAAATTAATTGCTCTCAGGTTCTTCAAAAACAGGTCAAATTCTTGTCTGGATATAGCAACAATGGCAATCGAGTAGAATCTGCATCACATGTCACACAGCTTAACTCTGCAGGTTGTAGAAACACTTCTTCCTGTATGTCGCTTCCAAATATAGCTCTTAAGTGTGCAGCCTGTCATGGGACCCTATATGCTGCTCCTGGGTCAAACGCCAGACCCGCTTAACATTGATAGTCACCTGTCATGTATTTTTTATGGCTCTGAGTGCTTCTCCCTTTTTCTTTTTTTCTTTTTCTTTCTCCTCCTCCTCGCCCTCCCCTCCCTCTAACCCTGTCACTCCGCGAGATGTGGCTTTAACCTCTGGTGCAGTTTTTCACTGGCGCCCTTTGTTTTCATCTATTGTTCTTAAAAGCGATTATGACCATCAGACAGGCCCATTAAATATTTAGCAGAGCTCGGGCTGCTGCTTTCGCGGGCTTCACACGAACACAGATGTTCAAAAGTGTCTCTTTCTCTGCGGCGGGGATGTGCGCCGATATTTCGAGGGTCGCTCGCTCAATTAAATAAAAGCTGCTGTTTGACACGGGGTTGGCGCGGCGCATGTGCGTTTTGAAGGGCATTGCTCAAGTACGTCTTTGTGCTTCAGACCGAGATTCTTGGCTGTTTGTGTATTTCTGTTTGTGTACGTGCGGTCTCCGCGCTGTATTTACTGCTGTAATCATTTCTTTGTCTGCTGCCAGTGTGTATTTTTCAGTGGCTGCCCCTCAGATTACTTTGCTGTTCGATATTAGAAAAATTTCTATGCAAGTCCACCCTCCACTTCCACTGCGGGAAGAACTGGAATGATCAGTTACTTGAGAGAACAATAAATAAGCTCCTCTGCTATCGATTTATCTAAAAACACTGGAGGACAATTGCTTTAAAAATTATCTCTCATTTTACTCCTACCTTTAGGAATAAGGTTCAGGTCTTGGTAGCTGCAGCCTTGTGTGAAGCTACACAAGAGTAGATGCATTTAATGTTAATTTTCATTCACTGCTCTGTCTTTTGGTATTAATCAGGTAAATATACGATTTCACCCCACTGATGTGAGCTCTGTAACCATTATTATTTCAACCTAGGATTTTGAGCAATCTTAAACCGTGTTCAGGGTTGGATTCGGTGGAAAACATTTGATGGATCAAGGTTTTACAAGGCTGCAACATTCACTGTTGTTGTCATCATGCCCTTGCAGCATAACAGAGCCTTGTTGTCTTAGCCGTTGAGAAGAATTCGAACTGAGCAGGCAGCCGGGGCTTCAGCGCCATGGATGTGTTGGTTATTCCGAAAACTGCAATGCGATGTTCCAGTTATGAGACTTTAAAAGTCGTCAGTCCGCCCTACCGGTTTGTAATTCCACTTTTCCTGCAAGAGATGTGAGAAATGTCAAGCCCTGGCAAGAAATTGCGTCTCATATTACATCTGTGATATGGTGCTGCCCGCCTTCGCTGGAACCTCGTTTTCTGGGAACAAGTTAAGTGAGAAACACTGATTCAGTAGGAAGCGTTCATTCACGTCTGCGCGGGCTTCCTCTTGATATCTTCTTCCCGCCGAGATGCGGGTTAATTGAATCGGAAACTCTGTTTGTCTTGTTTGCAACTTGTGCTGGTGAGACCCGCGTCCTCCCCGGTGTTTGCATCGACAGGCTCCAGCGCACATTGAACCATTAATCCCCGTGTTCATATCTCCGGTTTTAACAGCTGAAGTAGTTTATTAACTTTTTGTTTAGACGTTTTGTAACCGCGCCCAGAGGCTCCGGTGAAGTCATAACCACAACTGAACTGAATATGTGAATCCCCCCCAATTAGCGGTTGCTGTGGAAGACAATGGGTCACTTTGTCTACCTCTCTGTGGTCGGGAGCACTTAGTCACTGCTGGCGGAATTGAACAATTCCAAAGCAATTTACACATAAAATACTTATGATTTAGCCCGAGAACCTGGGGAATCTCGCAGCTCATGTTTCATTTCTTGTGGCAGAGTGCGTCTGGCCCCCCTCCCGCTCAAGCAGATTTCCACCCGGCCTCCCCCGTGCCAGGCCAATCGCACTCATTTGTCTAACACGGGGTGGGTTTCATACGATGACAGAGGCGCTTTTTGCACACGGGTTTCATTACTCCGATCGGCCGTGGCTCTAAAGAACCGCCCCTGCCGATACATTCCTTGGAAATTAAACTGAGAGACTCCGGTCCAATTCATGTATTTGTCTCGCAGGCTGCTGCTGATGCTGCTGAGACGGGATGAATTAATACA
This sequence comes from Stegastes partitus, assembly GCF_000690725.1. NCBI lineage: Eukaryota > Metazoa > Chordata > Actinopteri > Pomacentridae > Stegastes > Stegastes partitus. The sequence continues at coordinate 229,692 of NW_007577880.1, read as the reverse complement.
AAACATACCTTGTGCAGCTTTGAAGCGCAATAGGAGATTTAATCAGTCGTTAAAGCAGACTTTGGTTGCAGCTAAGAGGCATATTTCAAAGACGGTGAAGAGCCTATTCATATTTATGCACGAGTGAGGTAAGTTAATTGATGAGTCCTTGGTTTTAATGGCTATCTAGTAGTAGGTATTGAGAAGAAGGTGACAAGCTGTGATATGTGCTCGTACGGGCCAGCCAGCTAACCCTCTCTGGCTTCCTCTCTTTCTCTCTCTGAGTCTTTGCCTAATGGCTGATAATGAAGAGGGCATCTTTGCAGAGATGACATGCGCACGTCCTCTGGACACACACACACACACACACACACACACACACAAAGGCTGGGCTGACTGCCCTTCAGAATACTAGGCCTGACATTAATCTTTAAATGACTGGTGCTTCTTCCCCAAGACTTTCAATCCATTAGTGGCCACGTCTTGAGATGGAGAGAGATTGCTAAAGAGGCAAAGGCAGGGAGGATGCAGGCAGCGTCTGTGTGTACGTGGATGTATGCGTTGAGGACGGGCCGGGCCGGCGGAATGGAAAGGATGATGTCAATGATAATGGAGGATGAGGACAGAGAGAGGCAGAGAAAGGCTGAGGCAACACACAGAGAGAGAGGGAGAGAGAGAGAGAGATGCAGTGATATTGAGGGATAGAAAAAGTGAGACAAAGAGGACAACGGGTCTTTTTTAAAAATCCTGTCCATGTCAGCTACTGTACGCCTCCATGGATGACACCCTCTTGCTCACGCACCTCGTTTCTCCCTCAAAGTCAGGGGAGTAAAGTTGAGATTTGGAGAGAAAACACAACAAAACACTGACTCAACACTGTGAATTTCTTGTTATGTCCACAGCTGACTGCACAACAAAATCAATGAACACTGGATTGCGAAAACAAAGAGGTCAAGGTTGAACATTCGTGTTCGGTTAGGCTGTTTTATTCTCACACAAATACAAATCCATCCTCTGTTTTCACTCCTCCATTACTTTCCTTCAGCCTCCTATAACCCCACTATCTCCCACTGCTTCACACTTCAGACTTCTACTTATCTTCTTCCCTCCTTCCCTCTTCCTTGTTGACGTCTCCTCTTCCACAAACTCCTTCTACATGTCCTTCTGTTCCTTGTTTTGTCCACATCTCCTTACATGTTCACACTTCTCTCTCTCCACCCGTTCACATTCCTTGTGCTAATTCTTTCCTGCTTCTATTTTCCACTTTTTCTCCCCCTCCTCCCTGCTCTTCGTCGTAAAGCGTCTGTCCTCCCTCCACACTTTGCACACTTTCCACCTCTCCTCTCCCTCCTTACCATTCTCTCCACTCAACCCTCTTCTCCTCCCCACATCCTCCTATCCCCTCATCTCCCTCCCTCTGCTCCTCCAGCGGTGAGCTATAGTGACTCTGACATCATTACCCTTGTTGTGACAGGTTTCATTTGTACCCTGTGGACCTATACATCAGCCTGACTGATAGTCCGGGGCCCGGGGCCAGCGGAGCCCCGCCCAGACCGGGACAGAGTAACAGACAGAACGGTCCTAAAAACCACTCCGGTCTGGGTACCACTAGATATTTTTCCATTACTCCTTCTGATATGTCAAACTCAATACTGGTTCAAAACACCCCAAACATCACCTTGCTTGAAATAACAATTCAGTGCAGCTGAACAAAATACAAGAGAAAATTCTGAGAAGAAAAAAAAACCGAGCACACAGTGGAAGCAGCGCTCACACTGTTTGATTGACAGGTGATCTCTGGAAAACACTGTACAGAAAAACTAGTGAGTGCTTAGCGCTAAGGATGGAAAGAAGAAGGGAAGTCATTAAATGTGACATTTAGTCTTAAAGTCTTATTTTTTTCTTAATTCAAGAGAAAATGTCTGTCACAGTAGGATTTGCAATATGATAATTTACACGTTTCCTTTGAATTAATCACAAGAGACGGCGTGTTTTAACTGTTTTTTTTTCATCCTATGGGGAGTCTGGAAATGTCATTGTATTGATTTGTATTGTTTCCGATGCAGCGTCAAGGTTGTTTCAGCTATTTTTTCTGAACCCAGGCAGAGAGGAATTTTTCAGTCAATAATGCACACGGATTTCTCTTTCTTGATTTCTCTCTCTTTTATACCAGCGTACATTGTTCAATTACAAAACAGTTAGTTAGTTGATATCTATGACATATAGATACAAGGACAAGCAGGATGTCTCGTCGCAAGGTGAGCGGTTCGATCCCCCAACGCTCTACAGTCAAAGTGTCCAACTTGGGCAAGACACTGAACCCAGAGTTGCTCCCAATGGCAGGCAGGCACCCCGACCTCTGTCACCACTGGTGTATAAATATGTGTGGGAATGAGAAACACATTGAAAAGCGCTTTGAGTACTACGAAGTGGAAATGCACTGTATACGAGGTGTGTCAGGAAAGTTCCAGGACTGGTGTCACCAAAGATATATTTCAAACTACAAATGACCAGTTTTCCCCTTCAGACGATCAACCAGCACAAAGAGATCCTGCAGCGTTTGCTTCGTTCAGAAGAGGTGAGAGTTGTGGCAGGACAAGTCGTGGCTGCTTCACCATGACAACGCCCTTACTCACAACGCCCTGAGCATCCCACAGTTCCTGGCTGAGAAGAACATCTCCGTGATGGAGCAACCTCCCTACTCACCCCACCTGGCTCCGTGGGATTGTTTCCTCTTCTCCAAGCTCAAGGGGGTCATCAAGGGGACCCGTTTAGAAGACGTGGACGACATCAAGATGGCTGTGATGACAGAGCTGCAGAAGAATCCTTCCAGGAGTTCATGGTGGCAGAGAAGGCTGGGAAGTGTGTTAGACTCCAGGGGGATTACTTTGAAGGGGGAAACTTGTCATTTTTATTTGAAATATATCATTTGTGATCCCAGTCCGACAACTTTTCTGACACACCTCGTATAAGTGCAAACCATTTGCCATCGACATACACAACAATCAGCCACAACATTAAAATGTGGAGTAAATAACATATAATGCAATGTTCTGCTGGGAAACTTCTTGTGTCATTAGGATGTGAGTCTGACACCCACTGCCCACCTCCGACCGTGGTCCCTGTTTAGGAGCAGGTCGAGGAAAACAACAAAGAGCCCAAAGTGTTGACTCTGCCTCTAAAATCCCCAGATCTTTAGCCAAACAAGCATCCACAGGATGTGCCGGGACAAGCCTGATCCACAAAAGCCTCATCCCACAAGCCACAGGATTGAAAGGTTCTGCTGCCAACATGCCGGTGCCAGACACCACAGGACACCCCCAGAGGTCCTGTGTCCAATCCCCAATGGGTCAGGGCTGTTTTGACGGCACCAGGGGAACCTACGCCACATGAGGCAGGTGGTATTAATGCTGTGGCTGGTGTGTTTTGTCCAGTACTGTATGTAAAATACACACTTTAATAGCAGGTCTAAATGAGCTCTGTTTTATAGCCTGTAAAGCCTTGACAAGACCACTGAGTCGTGTAACTGTTCAAAAGACACAAAAATCACGTTGTGTAAACAGCAAACACATTGCAAATTAAATTAATCAAATTAGGTGATCGCTCAGTGAAGACTTTAAACGGTGGTTTGCTCAGGAAGGAGCACGGATTCTCATTTCTTGCATAAATTGTCCCCGCATACCTCTCAATATTAACACCAGTTATTGCGTTAGCGCCGCCGAAGGACGCGAGGTCTCGCAGTCAACCCCAGACCATATCCATCTCTGCACCCTCATAAATCCGGCCAATACATCAACAATACCTTCAGACCGCTCACAGCTCCATTGATCTGTGGTCATATTAATGTGCGGCTTACGAGCTCGCCAGCATCCTTTGTGGCCAGACAAAAATGAATCCACTTGAGTGTGGCGCTTTTAATGGCCAAACTACCCTGTTCCTTTACAATGGGACAGATCCCCATTGTATTCATTCAGTTGTATAGAGTAGAAAGCCTGGAAAAGAACCATTAGAGAGGAATCAAAAAGGAAAAAAATAATCCTCATTTTACAAGCACCTGGGCCCCTGTTAAATGTAAAATGGAAGTATTTAAGGGGTGCAATTGTGGGAGACGTTTGAAAACTAAGTGGTATACAGTTGCCAAATTCCTGCATCACAATATTTTTTTTTTTTGCACGATGTAACAGGATTCAATTTTTCGGATTTCCTTTTTCTTTCTTCCACAAATTTTGTTATGAATTACCTTGGGATGTGATGTTTTATTTTTTTTCGTCTATGCAAAACATAATTATCATGGTGCTGCTTCTCAATGCTAAATCCTATTTCCAAAATACCAACTCTTGAATTACACGTCGTAATTATGTTCCAAATAAGCATTTTTTTGAAATTGAGCCCATCATGTGTTCAGGAACTGAAACAATCAGAAATGTGTTCCTCATGTGGCGACGAGCTCTGGTTAGTTATGGTGATGGAAACTACAGTCTGACTTCTTTCTGATAGCTGTGTGTGCTCGTTGCGCTGCGATGCTTTCGGTTGGCTCAGCAGGAGCATTTATAAATAAGGGCTAGCTGTCCTGCTTTTTAGTCAATAACCCTCCATTCACCACGGAAGTTAGCCAAGAACAGAGTTGAGCTCAGACATCTTTCATCTCCTATCCTCTGGAATATAGCCTTTCGCTGATGTGTGTGTGCGCACGTTTCTGTTTGTGTGCGAGCATGTGTACGCGTAAATGTCCGTGCATTTTTGTGTTAGAGTACAACTTGTGTGTGCGCTGAGGAAAAAGACCGGCCACACAGGAGGAACATTAATCATCCTGTTTTTTTCTTTTTTTCCCCTCCCCTCTGCCTCGTATAGTGTGAGTTGAGGCCTGATGGATGGCTCGTCTCTCACCCTGGATTCCAGGGGAAAGACTGCAGCCTATCGACAGGCCAGAGACCCTTTGGGGAATCCCTAGCTCACCCTACAGCCCATACATCTCCAGACACACAGTGTGGCTCCTCATCCACAGATGGCGGATGCGCTGTCCCTGTGTTTAAAACTGCTGTGGGAAGCTAAGGCCTCGTCCACACGTAGCAGGGTTTTTGTAAAACCGAAGATCCTGTCCCCTCCGTCTAGAAAAAAAACTAACGTACACACCACCTAATTTTTAGAAAAAAAATTCATCCACACCTAACCGCATATGTTAAGCACATTCATGTTCTACGTGAGGATGTAATAACTCCGACGACAGGAGCGACAACCAGAACATAAGGAAATTGTCACAACATTCCTCCTGGAGCACGATTTCAAAGTTCTCCCACCAGCTGGCAGTGCGTCCCGGCGCGTCGGTGTCTCTGACAGAGAACATGCCTTGGACATGGAATGGCAAGATGGCGGAAAATAACCGTCCTTAACGTCCTCCTTCACCCGTGTTCTTGTACGTGGAGCGGTATCTGGACCTGGACCAGAGACAACACCAACACAGTTCTGAGGGCGTCCACGCTGTTTCCAAATGTAAACACAGGTCGTGTATGTGATGTAAAGAACATATTTTGTCGCAGGCAGTGATGTTTGGAAACCTAAACCCCGGTTATCGACGTCCACATGCAGACGCATAAACGAAGGATTCACAAATCTTCATTTTGGTTTTTGAAAGAATCGTTTTTCATGCCGTAAGTCTGCGTTTTGGTGTGGATGACAGGCCGAATCGTAGAGACATATCTTCGTTTTGTGAGACACCCTGCTACGTGTGGACAAGGTCTGATAGTCCAGGCGAACAGCGCGGTTGCATGTTTTTCAGGTGTGTTGAAGCTTCGTGACAGTAAATCGATGGAATAAAAAAAAGACAATAACACATGAAAGTAGAGACAGTTTACCAACATCAGGGTTTTATGTGGGCGTTGATGAGGTTACAGGATCTGCCTAAAAAGTGCAAAATCCATCCTGTCATTGGAAAGTTGCTAAAAATAGTTTGTAGTAGAGTTGGTTGCCATCAGACATACAGAATATTATTATATGAACTTGACTTCTTTCCAGTATTGTTCGTGCTGTGCTTTGCTTCAAGCCAAGACAAAGTTCACGGTTTCAACTTTTTAAGTGTGGAAACTGTTGCTTCATGACAACATTGCACAGCTTCATTCAGAATCTTCCTTTTGCTGGACTTTGATTGTATCCGAAGCAGCTTTTTTTTATAAAGAGAACCCAGCATATATGTCGTCCTCTGGAACAAATATAGATGTGAAAACTGCATGTCTAATGGTCAGCTTGTTGTTTAATGGGCTAAAGATGCATCTCGATATTTGGATATTTTCTTAATTTTTATAAGCACGAACTCATGTGTTCTGTTTTCAAGGGTCAGAGAAGAAGCCCTCAGTTGTAGCTGCATGCAAATGAAGTAGCTCAATATGTTGTTTTTTTTGTCTTTGACATTGCACAGAGTGCTGTCAAGGAGGACCACATCTGTTCTCGGTGCATTATCACTCACTGATCATCTGAATAAATTGTTAAGTGCAGTTTTAATGTGTGATGGAGATTTGCAGCAATTACAAAATATTGCTGAACTCAACTATGGACTATTTATCATCCACCAGATGTCTGTGTGAAGGTTTTAGCTTTCTGTTGAGTGAAGTCCTGCAGCCATCGCAGCATGGAAACACCTGTAGCGACTGACCTGGCACATGTGTGGTTTCACACCTTTTATTGCATCTTGATCAAAAAAACAAAAAAAACATAGTGTGTCCTCAGACCAGTTGGATATAACTCAGCTTTGGAAACACACAATACACACAGATATATCTTAACACACCACTCCGACCTGCTATTCTCATCTGCAACTACTCGTTTTATGTTGGGTTAAAGTTATGTGGATCATTAATATCTTTCCGGCTGGCCTGGCATAGGAAGTGAGCACAACCATAACTTTATCTGTTTCAGTAAAGTTTTTATCGTGTGGGTCTGGAAACAAGTTGTACTTCATGAAAAGTCACATGAATAATATTTTTTTTTTTGGAGAGTTCCAAGTTTATTCAGTCATGCAAATAGATTAAACCGGCCACTCTGAATGCGGATTCACATGAAGTGGGATGAATGTTAAATGGCAAGTACAGCCAATTAGAAATTAGTCATTTGTGCAGGCAATGCCAGTATCTCTCTAGTTGTACAAAAGTCAGATACCATTTGGCAATTGATTTTTTTAACTTGTTTGCAATGCAAATGCAAAAGTATTCCACATATTTTTTTCACCCTTCCATCCACATTTCTCTGTCTCTCTCTCTTTAAGTGAAGCAGTGAGGGGAGAATTAAAGAGACGACAGGGGGCAGCCGGGTTGGGTTTCCGCCCTGACTCCTGTCTGACCTTCCTGTGGATGATATTGAAGCACCTGTTGCTAGTTGTTGTCTGATGCCTGATAACGCAGAGGCAGCATTAGCTCCTCTCTTTACTGAAGCGACAGAAAGAGGTGGGACGAGGAAGTAAGCCAGACAAGATTGTGTGAGAGAGAATAACAAACAGTATTTCGGTTTTTTAGTTGTTGTTTTCGTGAGGTTTTTTTTTGAGAAAATGTAAACAGAAAGAAAAAAGTAAGACGGAAACTCCTAGTTTTTCGAGAGGCAACTCAGTGAAAGTTGGAAGTTAAAAAAAGGGACAGGAAATAGGAAGAGAATATACAGATGGACGTGACTGTAGCCTTCCTCCCCTGTTTTTATTCCCTCCCTGGCTGTCGCCTTCCCCCCCGTCTTGTGTCTCAGTAACTCAGCGTTGTCATTCACCTAACCTTGGTGGCAGAGTGGAAGGTTTCTTGGCGCCTGCCAGTTGTTCTTGGCACGGCAACGCGAGGGAATAAACCTCGGCACTTTCATGATGAGGCGCTTAGCAGATGTCTGATGTACAGCTTGACGAAACTTCGATCTCCCAAGGACACGGTACCTTTGGGATCTGTGACAGGATGTGCATGTTTATGTGTCAGTGCAAAGAATCAGACTTTGAAATATCAAATCAGAATCAGTGTTTACAGGTATTCGGCTTGGTGGCCCATGAGGGGACAAAAAAAAATAGAACTTACAGTACTTATACGGTGCAACTTGATGCGTCAAGTAACATTTAAAACAGCAACAGCCAGATTTTCACATTAGTGTGTGCTTTTGCTGCTTCTTGTAACCCAGAAGCTAACCCAACGCGGCGTTCAGTCATATTTACGGTATAAACACGGCCTGCCTTCATTGTGTAGGTAAATGGATGGTGGCAGATGCTTGTGTCAATGCAGACTGACACAATTGATGGTGACGGTCCAGGTCGACGTGTCCTGAGAGCGAAGCGACGACCGTCTAGATTTCCAGGTACAGATGAAGAATTTTACCCCAGGGGTGTTTCAGCCTTGAACATAATCGAGCCTGTCCACTGCCAAGGTGGATGGACTGCTCCAAAGAGAGCAGAAGCAAGGTTAGGATGTGAATGGCATACCAAACCAGAAGGAACGGCCATTGTTTCCAACAGGAACAGCAGATTTACTGCGTTTATTGCTGAATATGAGTAAAAAAAAACAAAATAAAGATGGGGTTCGATTTGATTGCTTCTTTGAAACATAGATCTAAATATAGTAGTCTGGTGTTTTATTGTAAGTTTGGAGCTGAGATAATTTTCTGAATGTCACCGTGACATTGTCTTCCCTGAAGTTAAAGGCACAACAACATATTTAGTTGTTTCACCAACCTGTAGTTTTAATTTTAAATATTGTGACACTATTTACCAGCTGTCCTGCTTGTCGCCGGTGGTTTTCCACGTGTGCAGGCTGCAGTATTGATTACTGCAGTTTTGGAATCGCACACAGCCAGGTTTCTCGGGGAAAAGATCGCCAAGATTATCTAGATAACTCGATGCTGTTAGCTTCCCTGATGTATACTTCGTCCAGAAACGTCGACATCAAAACCTTCCCCAACATTTTAAACCGTATTTTTTTGGTGCCGAAAGAAATTTTGAGCGCGTGTTGCAATCCATAATATAACTGCAAGTTTAAAATGGCATTCTGATTCAGTAGTCTCCGCTGGATAATCCTTGAAACACTCATTCAAGCAGAAGTCTTTGAAGTGGCTCACTGTGCATTTTGGAGTATTTGGCAAGCGTCTTGCCCAGGTTAAATACCTTGTTCCTCCATTGATCTTTTTTGCCTGTTTCACCGGCTTCGCCGGGGCCGGCGTATTAATTTGATTGAAATGTGGTGGCTGATACGAGGGGGGTCAGAGGCAGGGGTTAACAGCTATTGTGATTAAGCCTCGTTCTCACCCGGCGTGCCACTCTGTAAGAATCACACCAGTGTTTCCTGTCAGGTATGAGGTGGCAAGTATGCAAAATGCTCAACAGCCTCTTATGCAGGCATTTCCACTGTGACTCAAAATGCAAATTGGTCAGGCTCTCAAACCCAACTGAGTGAGAGGGGAGGAGGGGAAGGGACGTCAGTGCAGTGACACACACAAGACAAGTGTACAAAAGCCGACATACAAAGACACACACACACACCTGCCTGCCTGTCAAGGTCAGGCAATATTGTCAAATGGTAAGATAAAAGCACAGCATCATTCGAAGACATGGAGTCGTCTGAGATAACATCACATTTAGCGCTACATGAAACACAAATGCTGCTATGTATTTATTTATATTGGTGCCTTTTTTTTTTCTTTTTTTTTATGAGAGCCTGTTTTCTTTTCATGATATTGAGACAAATTGCTGTGTGGCCATGAAAGCTACTCTGCTGATTAACTCTTCGCGGATGGCTTTTTATCTGTTGGCATTTGATGTACGACATCTTTGTAAGGGCTACGGTCGAATGCAATCACGGGCCCTTTCATTGCAGGGTCCCCTTCAGATTGCCTGCTAGTTCTCGAGGGAGGCCATCCTTCAGAAAATATTGACTGTTGGACAGTGAGTGTGTGTGTGGAGGGCAGCGTTATAGAGAAATTGCAAATGCCTTTGTGTGCGTTTATGTGTGTCTTGTGCCGGTCTGTCTCCATGTACTAATGGAGAAACAGGAGGAGAGAGCCACCCAGAGGGCAGAGGTCACACGCCTTGTAAAAGGGATAAAGGAAATTCCATTTTCCACAATACATCGCTACCGAATACGCTCCCATCTCGGTGTTTTCCCCTTGCTGTCGATAGCCTGCGCTCACAGATAGGCATGGAGCTCCTGGGCTTTCAAAGAGTTAATCTGACCCGCTGCATGCACGTCTCACACCGACCAGACAGACTTTCATTTTCCTTTAAAAAATTGCCTCCGCCGTGAGCTTTGCTAACTTTGATCGGATGGTAAAAACTCACCCTAACCCTTGAAGAAACTCCGATCATTGTTCTCGTCCGCTATCTCCTGAAACTAAATTGAGTTGAAATCCTCGAGTTTTTATGACAACTTTCCTCAAAACTACTTCTCTAACTTTCCTGATACACTTTAAAGCTTTTCTATACTTCTGGCCATCGAAGGGGAAACAGATGTCTGGAACTCGTGGCTCTCTCTTTTCAGTTTTCATGTGCTCTTAGCAAAACAGAGACGTGGGCCTCATACTGTTCCACACAAACGCTATCCTCGGTTGTTATACGGCGTCCCCAGATTGCATGTTTATGGTTTAAATGGAAGTGTACACAAAGGAAGTGCAGCATGTCCTGCTCCACAGCCAGGCCAGACGATGAGTTTTAAAGGACCTTAGGCATTATTAAACTGAGACCGCGAACACTGACTCCATCAAACGGTACCATAAAACTGCTGTACCTTTTTGTAAGACACTCGCAGCTTTTTAATGCGAGTGGAGTGATTAAAGGTTGCACTCAGTGACCTAAAAGCCACCCTGCCTCCTGAAGAATGCCTGGTGGGATTTGGCTCTGGGCCTCTCTCGGGGCCTCTGTGACCTAGTTGTACAGTAGATCATAGTTGACTCCCATAATCCCACGCTGGTACTAAATTAACATTGACATTAATGTGAGGAGCAACAAAGGTTAATCTGTTGTTGGGGTTACGGTTAGACGAGAGTCAAGTTGTGGTTTTTGGGTTGTAGGCTGAAAAGCCCAATCTGGCTAATGACTGGGTTTCAACAATGCAGCACCATTGGTAAGGGAAGCTCTGTGGACCAGCTAGTGCCAGCATTGGACTAAGAATAACTTGCTGCTCATTTGTATCTTGAATTTTAGGAATTGCATCTGGGGTCTTTCGTCAAGCTAAACAACAGCTTTGGTAATTTGTTCAACGTGGTGTCAAAAGCCTTTTGTTTCACTGTCAAGTCTTACCCGTCAGGACAGGGTGTTCTAATTGTTTAATGCAAAGCCAGTAATGCTCCTGCTGCCAGAAATATGGACTCAAAGGCATCCGAGCAGCCGGTAAATTCCTAAAATTCTAATGCGAAATGTTTATTATTGGTCCAGGGAGCTTAGGAGCTCCTTCTTCAACAGTATGGCATTTCAAAGTGTCCTTAAGCTAAACAATGAAACTCTGCCCGCTCCCGTTGTAAACTTATCAGGACGGGAACATAAACAAATTGCCGTACAAATTCAAAGGAGCAGTTAGGATGCACACGGCGCTCGTGGCTGGAGCGTCGACGTGGCCGAGAGGCAAAACGCAGTCGAATTGAAGCGTTAAGACAGTCGCAGTTTGTGAAATGAAGCCTCAGACAGCTGGTGTAAGTTTATCTTAGAGACACATAGTCACTAGCTAACGCGCATTAATTCCCGCCTGTGCTATGAGCTTTCTGCTTGAATGACAGTAATTATCGTTTCAGTCTTGACGTGGAGACACCGACACTCTTGATGTCTTTGTTTAAAGCAAAGTGAGAGCCCTGCCTCGTTCGCCCACACAAACCCAACTCCAGCTAAAGTAGCTGTCTGCCTCCATGTGAATTTTTATGTGCGAGTGTGTGTGCGCTGAATTTTGACGTTAATGAGAGAGAATCAGCGACTAAATTACAATTTGCATCTGTTGTGGGTTTTCTGTGGAAACATTTCATACAGAACATTGGATTGTGAGTAATATGTCTGCGCCTGTGTGTTTGCAAGTGTTGGTATAAATATACATACATATGAGGGCATCACATGTTTAAACATGAGAGTCTCCTATATTTGTCATGTTTAATTGAAGTATAAAAGCAGCCTTTTTTCTTTTGTTGATCAAAAATATAGCACATCCATCTCAGTGAGGCTAAAACTATGGACCCCTCCTCACAAAAAGTACTTTAGAGAAGGGGTTCTCAACTGGTCTCACTCTGGGACCCACATGTTCCCGTGGTCATGAGGTCAGTTTTACTTATAATTCAGTATTCACAGTGAACCAATAGGTGGCTATTCGGGTCCAGTCCTAGTATGAAAACCCACATTTTAAATACTCCGGGTCATGTTTTTGCCATCTTGCGTCCCAACATCAACACAAACTTAAAATGAACGTCAAACAAACTGTTGTTACCGTGCCTGTCAAAAATAAAAAATGTTTCAAAATAAAAAAAGAGTCCAACCTGAGAGCACATTATATATTATTTAAATTTGACCAGCTGTCCGCGACCCACCCAGAACAGGTCTGCGACCCACCCTTGGGTCGCGACCCACCAGTTGAGAAACCCTGCTTTAGAGTACCTTAATTACCTTTTACCTC
>NW_007577880.1:200777-217053 GCF_000690725.1 Stegastes partitus | reverse complement strand
AGGGGGAGGACATGTGCGGGAAAGGGTCATGAGCGGGACTCGAACCCATGACCTCCGCATCGGGACTGTAGCCCTGTACATGGGACGCCAGCTCTACCAGGTGAGCTATAGCGGCGCCCCAGTATTCAATATATTTTGCTGTGCAACATGCATTTCAGAGCTTATAACCATGCACAGTAACTGGACCATGACCACTGCACGTACAGAAGTGAATAAAACCATCACTCAGAGGGGGGGGGATGCTGGCGCTGAGCTTCCGGTATGACCGACGGGGGGGGATATTCGGAGATCCAAACTGATATCCTGATTCTAGCACAGTGAACCAATAGGTGGCTATTCAGGTCCAGTCCTAGTAATGAAAACCCACATTTTAAATACTCCGGGTCATGTTTTTGCCATCTTGCGTCCCAACATCAACACAAACTTAAAATGAACATCAAACAAACTATTGTTACTGTGCCTGTCAAAATAAAAAATGTTTCAAAATAAAAAATGAGTCCAACCAGAGACGCACATTATATATTATTTAAATTTGATCAGCTGTCCGCAACCCACCCAGAACAGGTCTGCGAGCCACCCTTGGGTCGCGACCCACCAGTTGAGAACCCCTGCTTTAGAGTACCTTAATTACCTTTTACCTCGTGTAATATGTTTCCCTGAGGAGACACGTCACATAGCTTGTAAACCTCTGGCCTATGCAATACTATGATTAAGTAGCTGTAACAGTGACATCATTCAGTTAGTCTACCTTAACCTTATATGGGGCAAGTGACCATATTTGGTAACTGCCTTCAATATGGCCGCCCTTGAGGTTGAAGAACCGTGTGCACTTTTCAATTTAGGTTTTATATTAGTGCCAATATCACTACCTTTCGAAAAAATGTCACTAAACAAACGTTCCAGGCACTTTACAAACACTTTGTTACTGGTTTGCATTGAACTCCACTTTGATTTATTTTTTGAGATGAGTGCCAAAACCACCACCCCAAGAACAATGGTACTAAATTAAAAGTTAAAAATATGAAGTTATTATAATTTCCCTTTTTTTTAAAACTGTAGACGAGCAAGTTACCATATATAATAACTTTATTAATCTTTTTATTACGTCACAAAAGTAAAAATATCTTTAAATATCCTTCAATAGGGTTGAAATTTTAATTTTCTAAGTATTTCAAGGAGTGCCCTATGAAGGGTTAAAGAGGCAACATTTAACTTTAGATGTGTCCATGTCAGATACTTTTCAAATCTGTTTTTACTCGATTAGATCAGAACCAACGCTTTGCCCGCCAAAGATATCCTTTTGTTTAAAAAAATCCCCACCACAAATTCCACACCAGATATCATATCCATCCATCTTGTGTCTCTGGAGGAAGGTTAGAGGAAGGCTGGACGGCAGAGCAAGGTCACACCTCAGGATGCCGCATTTGAGCTCGGGCTAAAAACATGCCTTTGCCCCGTACAGAGCGGGATAGTATGTCATGTAGCGACTTTGCTTCACTCAGACGATATGAGCGCGTCAGGGGGGTAAAAAAAAAGGAAAAAATAAAAAAATCAAGGTCTTGCCCTTTTTAACCGTGTTCTTCTGCTCTGGGGTAACAGCCCCTGGGGTAGATAGTAATGGAGTAATCCTCTTATCTGTTGCTGCTTCCCTCACCCTCGCAGATCATTTTTCTTGAGCTCCAGTGTATCATTCCATACTAAGCTGGCACAGTGCTGAATGTTTTTCCCATTTGACTTTTTTTTTTGGGGGGGGGAGGACAGTGTGGCTCAGTTCAGATTACAATTTTGAAGTGCTATGAAAATAAAAACTTAAGCAATCATTTCAGATCAAAATCAAATGCTGTGCCAAATCAGCTGCACCCTCCTAGTTATCATTTATTAAAAACTGAGAGGAGAAACTCTCAGTGTCTTTTCTCCACTAAAGAAGCTGAGGATGGTTTGTCCTTCTTCCTGAGGAAACAAGATTATAATTTGTGGATAGAACCATAGACTGTATAAAAGATGGACGTAGCTTCCGTGACGTCACTCGTTGGTTTCTGCACTGAGAACATGAAGCCAGGGTTTTGCTACTTCCTGGTTGACATCTTGGATTTTTGGAGCCAGTGACGCAAAAATCGTCGGAGGGGGGCGGAGCCATAGGAGCAGCGATTGGTCAGACGGATTGAGAGGCGGGCCCTCTCTGCCCGCCCACATTTTCCGCCTTCTGCTCGCTTCGTCTGTATGGTCGCTGCCGACTGTCAATCAAGCCAGCCACGCCCCTTGCCCCGCAAAATGTTGATGATTTTTTAAAAATTCAGTATTGATTTATTTTCAGATTGGCCACCTGATCTCTGGACTTGACTATGAAAACTAATAATAATTCCAGTCTATGGGAGCCAGGGCTTTTTGGAGCCAGCAGCTAGCGGACGTAGTGATATTGCAGGTTTTTGACACTTCTGGGTTGGCTTCATTTTTCAGGACCGGTTGCTACGTCCATCTTTTATACAGTCTATGGATAGAGCACAGCCTGTTTTATTAAAATCTTCACTGGCATGCACAGACATGGACGGTTTCGCGTACAATACCCTGCACAGCTACACACTTTGGCACACACACACACACACACACACACACACGCCGGTGCCTCGGTCCAGTCGTGTTGGACATGGTGTGTGAAAGGTGCCCCGCTGTGTGGTTGGTGACAAAGACTATTTCTGTACTCGCTCTCAGACAGAGAGACAAGCAGGATGTGAGGAGATGAACTCTCATCACACTATGCTAAATAGCACCAAGGGGCACAAGCCACACCTAACATTAGCATGCTCCCTTCTAAAGCTGGCGTGCCTTTCGGCCAGCAGTGTGCAGCTTTCTGAAAGGTCATATGAGACCAATGAGTACACGGGCGAGTCTTTTGCTGATGCCAAGGGTTTGAGTTTCATCAGTGTTACATTTTAATATGGACAAAGTGGGGTTGTTTTCTTCTTCTTCTTTCTTTTTTTTTCATTTTAGGAAAAGGACAGCCTCATCAGTATCTGGGTCACATTTTGCAGATGGATGCTAAATTATTATGTGACTGCAGCTCAGTCAACAGTTTGCACTTCACTTCTCAGAGACGTGGTACAAAATGCAAAAGCAGGAAATGTGACAGCAGATCATCCTCTCTCACGTTAATTTTAACACTTTATCAGATGGAACTCTATACTTATGATCGATGTGTGAGCACAGGAGAGAGATTTGTAGTAAGTGGTCGTCACTATTTGCATTCTGTATGTAAGTGGAGGCCGAAAATCACTTTTTTTTTTGAGGCAGGTCCCCAATATAGAACAAGAAACCAGGACTACATGACTACCACTAGTGGAAAAGTTCTCAGTCACATTTTTAAGCGTCATTCTTTTATTTTTTTTTTGTGGGGGGGGGACTCCAGCTGCAAACGTTTCTGATGAAAAATGGCTTAACCTCCTACCCTGCCTGGCTGTTATTTTCAGCCTACTTAGTGATCTAAATGAAGGGTATCGCTCTTCACACTCTCTGGCAAAATTGAAGCATGGATCAGAGACCTGCCATTATGGTTCACTCGTCTGGGCAATGATAAATGTTACGCGCTCCCATTATTGGATGATTTCGAGAGGGAGAACAATGTGTCAGGAGTCGACTGTGGGGTGTCGTCAGGGCTCATCTAAGTGGAATGTGCATGTCGTTTTGTGAGTATTTCCCCAAGCAGACAGCGCCTGGCACAGAGGAGTGGATTAGAAATCGTTCTGCGGTGGTGACAAAGTTGATGGGAGTGTCAAATGAATCGGAGGAGTCGCTGACTGATGCCGCGAACAACATTGCTTCAGAGCAGAGGTTTGCCGAGAAGCCACTGTTGGACATTTATTCAAGGTGAATGCCGGCGACTGGGTGATACGGGGAAAAAAGCTCAGCACATTTGCGTCAATCAGCGCCTGCGTAGCCTACCTGAAAAATAATTACGGAGCCTGTCTCAGGTTTAAAAATAGTCGTAGCCTCTTCCTTAGCCCCGCTCAGTGATTACTGGAAGGCCTCACCGCCTCCGCACGAGCTCATTGTTTTACCTGAAAACAGCAAATGATGGATCCAACATATCCAGGGTGTAGCTGCCTTCTTGCCCAGCATGACAGTAGCTCAAACCTCTCCATCAAACATAGGCACATAATAGCTAACGGATGGCTTAAAAAAAACCCAAAAGGTTCCTACTTAATTGCTGCTCTTCTTCAGCTGCCACTATTACCACATACCACCTTCCTCTGCAAACAAAAAGGTGTTGACTTATCCTCTTGGTTAGCCAGATGTCTGGGAGATAAATTGCTATCACATGTGTCATGCGCCTATTTCCTCACCATGTAAACATATGTTTATATTACCCCACTGCGATGATGGCTTGTAAAGAAAACTACCCCAGTGTGATAATAGCTTTCACCTGAATTCAACAGCAGTTCTGCATTTCTTCACTCTGCGTGTGCGGAAACTTCCTAAAGAGGCGTCTCTCGGAGGACTCACTCCACAGCGCATCCAGCAGACTCTGACAGGTGTTGGGTAATTCTGCTCAGACGGGCTCACATGGAGAAATTGGGAATTGCCATCCCACAGTTGGATTATGAAGTAGATTGGCGGTCTCTAGCAAACGGCACTGTTGTCAAGTGAACCCTGAAATATCTTTTTTTGGATAAATCCGCCCTAAATCTGAGTTCAGTTATTGGTTATGTCAAAAACAAATCCTCAAAGCGTCAAAGGTAAATCTGTTGCTGTTAGTGACTAGTATGTGATCATCTCTTCCTCTTAGAGGTTAGAGGAGTGGCGTCGTGACTGGAAGGTCAACACTTTGCAGACCCGTGGTTAGGAAAAGCTGAGGAAAACCACTCTGTCGCTGCTCAGTCACTGTTAACGTTTGATGAAGTAGGCTAATTGTAGAGGTTTGCAGTTTAGCAGCAGTTGAACCAACAGTGGTTTAAAAAACAATGTAATCTGATGCAAATCATTAATACAATGTCGGTTATTTTTCAATCTGCCAGGTGGAAACGTTAGATTCTGCAAAGGCAAAGTAGCTCCTGTTCCACCGAGCTGTCAGAGGGATCACCTTCATTTTAATTTCCAAGTTCTAAAGGTCACGTTAGTAATTGAGTCAACCCTGAGGTCCATTTGATTATGTGACCACTCATATTTCATGCGAGATGCGTCCAGCAGAGTCACTGCGTCTCTCAGCAATGAGACTGATCGCTAAAACTTCACAACAAGTGACACCGATGATGTCCGATCCCTCCGGGTTTAGACTCTGTGTCTCTTTATGCTTTTTTGGATTTTCATACCCGAAATACTTTTCTGTTCTCTCGAGCACTTCCTGGTTGTACAGATATCATATCACATAATGGAATCTAACAGAGGTGGGAAACAGGGGGGACGTAGGGAGATGCACTGGGTGTTGGAGGAGGAGGAAGACTGGGGCCCATTTGTCAAACTCTTATCAGTGGCATCAGTAGAGTTTGTCAGAGTCAATGACAAGACTGGCTGTGCATTGACGGACAAGCCCCTAAACTGTAATTTTTCACCGCGCATCACCGTCTATGCATCGGCTCTTTACGTATTATGGATTGTTTTGGCAGGCGTTGAGGAGACACGGAGGGGACACCAGCAAAAAGGGGTGGAATACCAACGAAGTGCGGCGCAGATGCGTAAATAGCAGTTTAGACACAACAGCTCCTTCTTTTTTTCAGACTGTTTGAAGAGCCAATATTGAATTTGGAGATAATGTGGCGAAGAAGAAACGCCGGCTGATCAGACGGCTATTAGCTGCATCCTGCCACTACTCGTTTTAAGTGCTTTTTTTTTTTTTCTCCGCTCGTCTCTTCTTCTCAAATATGCTCTTTTAAGTGTATTCACATTGAATGCTGGGAGATACACATCTTTAAATAGAACAGTGGGTGTAGCGAGGGCATGTGTGGAGGAGGGCAGCAAAGAAAAACAAGTTGATCTTTGATGTACGTGTTTGACTTAGATATTCAAAAGATGGCTTGATGAGATTCGAGGATCGATAAATCTCAAGGGAGCGCAAAAGATTACGACGCGACCCTTCGTTTTTCGGCAGCGTCTCATTCCCGGTCCCCCCTCGGTGGCTCTCCCATTTGTGTGCACCCCGAGGAGCGTACGCCTCTGCTCATTGGCTCCAATTGCATTTTCAGCCCTGCCCAGCAGCTGCATCTATAACATAATGATCCTTGTTTGAGGAAAAAATTGCCTCCTGGGGATGAGGAAGCAAAGCTGCGGTTGAAAAATGATGTTCCAACACAATTACATGAGGGCAGCGTCGGACCCAAACAACACACAAACAACTTCAATTCAATTGCATCTTTTGGTCAACTGAGCACAGAAGGTGTGTGTGTGTGTGTGGTGTGTGTTGTTGGGGGGTGGAGGGATGCTCGCTCTTGGCTGCAGATTCAAGGTTGTAGTTGGAGTCAGCAAGGTGTGCCAAGTATCACAGCTGTATGCTGCAATCGATGACCTGGCTACCAGAGAGCTGGGATCAATGATGCCCTCCCTGTTCACACTGCAGGCTTCTCTTGTTTTTTTCTTTTTTCTCTCTCTTTCTCATGGACATGTGCTACAGTCCTATTTTTTTCTTTGCTGAGCCTAGGTGGTGAGATTAGTTGCAGCATAATTTAAGGCAGACAGATGGAGACAGATAAGTACTGGCTAAGTTCTATTTATTCATTCAATGCAGATTGACCACAATACATTTTTTTTGTTGTTGACGTCTGCCAAAATTTTCCAGGGCTTTTCACAACCATGTGCTCGCAGGCTTAAAAAAATAAATAAATAAATAAATAAAAATGAAACACCCGGCCTCTCAGATGTGATCCTTTATTATGGGGTCAGACAAACATGGCACAGCAAGAGCTAATTTCCACCGGTTTTGAGGGCAATCGGCTCATCGCGTCTTTAAATCCCCGCAAGGAAGGATTGCACTTAAACAGCGTCCTGTTACTCTCATGCCCGTTCACAGCTGAGTGCTGCCCTTTAAGAGGCGGCGTGCTCTGTGGGCAGGTATCTGCTGGGTTGAACCTGATCCCCTGATAAGAGGCTCAATGAGCATAAATTAATGGTGTTAAATTACATTTAACATTTAAGATACGTGGTTGGTGAACTATTAAGATGACATGGTTTTTATTGTGTTGGCTGCAGGTGTTTATAACCCAGTTAATCAAACAAACACAAATAGAGCTCACCTCACTGGTGAACTTGTACACCGTGACTTAAATCTGGAAATTAGGGAACCCCAGACAATATCTAGACAAATTATTCATGCAGCTAAACCGGGTTTTTGCTGACTTCAGGTTTTCTTTGCCATCACAGTTATTTTTTCTACAGGACAAACTTGATCATTCATACGCTCGTCTGGCACGATTCGCCGCCGGAATGATAATATTAAAATCAAATTATAAACTTAGAGGCTCTTTTCTGAAAGATAATGAGACAAACCCACTTTCAAGAGGGCAGTTGGGGCAATCTGAGAGCTTCTAATTCCCTTTTTGCCTCTGAGATCTTTTGGCAAGAGGAGAGCTCTAGAGAGAGAGGTTGTGGGAACACCGTCTCCCTCCTCTCTATACTAATTCTGCTGCCCGGCACAGTCAGATAAAGAGGCCACCGGCACAGCCTCCAGTGTTTCAAGTCTGATTAATCTTCTGATTAGGTTAATCCAGCAATGCTTCAACGGAGGGTAACCATCCCCCCTCTGGAAAGTCTCCGGATCCAAAGGAGAACTTTTTTTTTTTTTCCCTTCTCTCCTTCAGGCTCTCTTCAGGTCTTTCTATAATTATCTTTAGTCAGAGGTCAAAGGTGTTGCTCCTCATCACATCCCTCAACTTACGTGAAAGTGTTTAAAGCAGACTTTTACATCAGGATTGCGTCTCCTCCGCGGATCTCTTGTGTCTCGACTCGATTTCTGTTTAATTTCTCTTCGCGGAGTCTCCTCAAGACAAATACCTTATAAAACCTGAGTTCGATCAAGGCTCCGCTGATTGTTTCAAGAGACAAAAGCAAATGAAAGTCAGGTAGGGGAGAATGCTTTACTACACGCCACTGGAAAGATACAATAGAAGTCATTTCCTGATTTATCACCAGAGTTGGAGCAATGAATAGAAGATGTTAATGAAGGTCAAACGACAAAACGCTTTCACAAGGTTCATAGTGAGGTTGAGTCTATTAAACGCCCCATACCGGCACGCGTGCTCACACACGTGCACCAACTCATTTATTTAGCCGTCCGTTTGCTTAATGATCGGAGAACGTTCACTCCACACAGTGTCTCCTGTTCTACTGGATATTGTTTTTGTAGAGTCACTTAATTAGCCTTTTTTGGTCTGTACCCGTCTCTAAAACGTTAAATAAATAGGATGTGCTCTCTCCTGATATTCAGGCTTCCCAGGCAATCCTCTGGTGTATTTAATAGTCTGTTTATTTTTAATAATCAGGCATTAGAGATTGGTGGTAATCCTGTTTCTCTTGGCACGGTGCCTTTGTCTTCATGTGGACAAATGAATTTGCTTAGTTTATTAATTGATTTGAGTGATTCAAATCACCGCCGTTATTTATTTGGGATTTCTATGCAGCATTTTGCCGTGGATCCAAATCCTTAGATGCTTTATTATTTGAGTGTGATGTCGCTTTGTGTTACTGTCAGTCACTTTGGTTAAAATGTGCAGACAAACTGTGTAGTCATCTTGTCGTGCTTTTCAGTTTTAGGAGGATATTGTGGAAGCCCGACGACGTAACAGTCCGACACGTGAAGGCACGCGGCTGCTGATGTTCGCTTTGATTCACAAAAAGCACATTTCGTCACAGGCCAGGTTAATCACTTCAACTCGGGCGTAAATTTTCGACAAAATGTCTCCTTTTCATGCGACTAAGTTCACTGTTTGAACTTTAAAAAATCATGCAAGCCACTTTGAAGAGCAGGAGGGCAGGCTGGTTGAAAATAAAACTGGCACAAGGTTCAATCATCCTCAAAGTCGAGCTTCTGAAGTTGTACTTTTTTTACATTTTCGGCTGTTGGCAGGTGGTGTCACACGGAGTGATTCACGCAGAGTGAGCGAGTCAGAGTTTTGGTGTCTTGACACTTTGACACGACACATAGCTGCGGGTAGAAAGCAGTGTTGCGCAGTTAGATCAAGCCCGTGACCTTAGAGTTACATGATATTCTCTCTAACATCAGCCCGCTTCCTCTCTCGAACGCAGGGCCCAGAGCAACACGCATCACTGCTAAGTACTACTGTGACACAACTCTGGTTGGATATCGCCACTTGCAACCACACTGCTTCGAGTTACACCGGGCACAAACCTAAATGGGCTTAAATTTTTAATTTGCGCTGGAGAACAGAGATCACATCTTGGGAGGATAGCATATCTGTAATTTATTTAAGAACCCCTCAGAGGGAGAGTTATTTTGGAGACAGAGAGCCGGGAGGGAAGCATCCGGGTGGCATTTTTTTTTTTTTTTTTTTTTTTTCCGGGCTAGTTGAGACAAGCATACTATTGTTGAGGCTCCGCATGCAATCAACATAAGAGCGTCTGCTGATTATAATCATTTGGTGCAGCTTCATCTGTAGGTTGCTTTTTTTTTTTTTTTTTTTTGTTCAGCCCAAGGGGGCTTGTAGGTAGACTCCACTCAGCAGTGACCTTCTCTGCGACGCGAAGAAGCACCGAGGATGAACATTCTATTTGTGTTCCAGTCCTCGGGTAAAAAACTGTTGAGTGCAGAAACTATTTCGCCTGCATCCCCGGGAACAATGGAAGTGTTTGAATAATTGATTTGAAGTTTTGCTAAAAAATCCTTTTACATTCCACCGGGGTAAAGTGATTCGCCGGCTCAGTCGCCCTATAGTTTCGCCCTCGTCTTCCCCGACTAACCCCCTTTTGGTCAAACACCTTCATGAAATAAAAGCCTTGTCAGTCTTAATTAAACGTGGCCTGATTAGCGCAGACAGGTGTGGCAGGTGGGCTGTTTACTCGAGTGGCAATTACAAACATGCGTGCAACAATCTGCGGTAATTTATTAAAATCACCATCAGAGCTGCCACTTATCCACGGCGAATGTGTAACGCATGTGAAAGTGGGGTAAAAAGGGGTGGGTGGGCGGCGGCGGCTGCTGGTGGTGGTGGCACGCTATCATGGAGTTCATCCTTAATGAGTATGGATTAGCGGGGATGATCCGGGCTTTGCAAAACCCCTGGTCTGGGGCCGGTGACGGTTATGTGTAGCATGCATGTGTGTGTGTGTGGAGGTGACATCGTGACACAATCCAAAGTGAGTTTTTCCCAGAATTCTCCACAATGGTAGACAACTGTAAAAAAAAAAAAAAAAAAACACACTTTGATTGTGTCCGTCGTTCCCCACCAATCACGGCGCAGCGCACGAGCCGCCGCCTCCCTCGCAGATGAGAGCTGATTAATATTTCTCTGCAGCGATTTATTCATTCATTTAATTATTCGCGGGCTGTTGCCTGCGAGGGGATAATGTTTGTTCATCTTTTTTTTTTTTTAAATTCGCAACATTGTTTAAAAAATAAAAAGTGCATCTCTTGAAAATAGGCTTTTAAAATGTGATTATTTGGTGTTTGCACCGCGCTGTGTGTGTGTTTTTTTTTTGGGATTCTTCGTTGATCGTACCTTCGGGCGTGAATTTTTAAATCGTGTTGCTGGTCAGAGCACAAATTATGCCACAGCTAGGGAAGAGTTCGGGGGAGGAAGCTTGCGACCACAGCATCACCAGGTTCGAAATTTGCATGCTGGAAAATTCAGTCACGTCCGCGTGGAGGGGGCATGTGAATGAGCAAAACTCCTCTCTCCCATAGCAACTACTGATGAGCTTCCCTTGAACTTGGTGTTTGAAGTAGGGAGGCTGCTCAAAGGCCAGCAGGTAGAGGAGTGTGAGAAGTTACTTGGAGGAAATGTGTGTGTGTGTGTGTGTGTGTACAACAGGACAGAAAAAAAAAAAACATGCATTCTCAGCAAATCTCATCCCTGACCCGAACGCTCGGAACAAAAAGCTGTATTCTCGCCCTTCAGGAAGTTGTTGTTTCCGCACACAGGTACTTCTCTAAATGTAACGACCGACGCCCTCGGTTTGCCTGCAAGGTCAAGTTAACAAGCTGACATTTCCGACAGCTCTCAGTTTGATGACGGCCATCTCTTCCCAGCCAATGGCTAATCCGGAGATTTGCAGCAACCACATAAAGACGTTACGGTGATATGTTTGCTGTCACAATGAAATATGGGCCATTGTCACAAAACAGCAGAGCCATTCTTCTGCTCAACCCCGGACCTCTCCTGTCACACACACACACACACACACACACACACACACACACACACACGTCCGGTACCGCGTGCAGGATGGAAATCGGATAGTCAGACAATAATGTGAGTAGCAGCCATAAACATGTGGCCTGGGAGATGATTTATAATAATTAATCCGCTGTGTCCAGTCCCAACAGCCGCCCACTTTAACCCTCCACTAATTCACCACCCGCACACACATAATACACTCTCACAACCTCGCCCCCCCGCCCCCTCATAGCCATTCAGGCTCGGGAACACAGCTGTGACCACCTCGGCGCCTTTCCAACCCAGTGTCACCAACGTTCCTATCGAAGGACATCGAAGGGGATTTAGTCTATCTCTCTCTCTCTCCCTGCTAAAGCCCTGCACCTTCACAATAGAGCGCACTCTCCACTTTATCATGCCCATCATATCATGAACCATTAACATGGGGGCCTACAATAACATTATTTATGGAGGCGTTAATATTAATATCGACCTGTGTGCTGTCAGGCGAGCTGATTTAGTGAGCGCCGGAACGCCGAGCCATGTAGAGGTGGCAGGTAGACTAATTGAATATCAGTCACTGCATGCAGCACGCCAACAGACACACACTTGCCAGTGCACAAGCGCACACACTAGTGTCCGATCTGCACGTGCAAAAACAAAAAAAATTAAAAATGCATGCATGACGTCGCTCCCAACTCAAGTCCGAACTCCTGCGTGGATGCAGGTGCGCACCGGAAAGGCTTTTTTAAAAACGTAATTACGACTGCGGATCTGCTGAGAGCATGTAAGCATAATGGACTCCGTCGTACTTATCTGCTCAAAACAGACTCCGCTAATGAAAGTTCAGTCATAGTGGCTCGTTGCTGGAGTGTTTCATCTGAGAATTGGGCGGTTTGAATGCGTGGAGGTTCTCTGACGGGGGCACAGAGGGGGCAGGATTAGTTAGCAGCCGTGGAGAGTAATGAGGTTGCAGGACAAAAGCTGTCGGGGCTGTTTTGCTTATTTTGAAGGAACCTCTTGCCAGTTTCGCTGAATTTAACAAAAAAAAAAGCTAATCAAAGTATGTTACAGAAGACGTTGAATATTTTTTGTGCTCATTTCGTGGATGGTGGTGTTTATTGGAGCCTCGAGTGGATAAAAGACCTTGATTTCTTAGGTTTTTTTTTACAGCAAGTGAAGGTTTTATATCTGCAGTGACTTTAACTCTTATCCTAACCTTTAATTTGGATGTTCCTCAACAAACCCTTTAAATTGCTCCTTTACACCATCGTCAAGATCGTTACCTTCAAATCTGTCCTCGTGGGAGAACACATTACTTAACTATAACAATAGTTGTTGTTCACTGTACAGCTGTGAAGACGCATAATGCTTCAAAAAAGCAAAGCGTGGAGACATGCGGCCGCTTTTATTGGTCATTTATGAGTCAGAATGCCACCTAGAGTAGATTAGAATACATTTCAGTGACTAAAGGAGGTTATTATCCAATGAATTGTTGCCTTCTCAGAGAATAAAGCGTGTTTGACGGCTCCCTGCTAAATGGCTTTAAATTGAACAGTCGTTTCCACAATGGTCACATCTCCTGTTTTTGTCGTTTAGTCAATGCGCCTCGTGAGCGGTCAGGTAGAGGCGTCCGTTCTTACACTGTGTTTGGAAAGCTGTCCACAGCCGCAGGTGTCGACTACCGAAAGAATCTGTGACATTTGTGTTGCAGTTCTTTGTAGTAAAACACTTAGTGCCACCGAGGCAGCGTTTTCCTGTAAGACCCAAACGCTCTTTAAATAACACGCTGTCAACGTAAAGGCAGCGAAATCCAGTAAATGTATCAGTTCGTGTGTGAATCCGGTGAGTTCATTGCGCGTCTTTTTGCACCATTCAGGTCAGGAAGCCCACATTAGTGAAAGGAATGCTCTGTGGTATGGAGGTAAAAAATGTCGCTGCTTTTTGCTGTGTGACAGATTTTTTCTTCCAATGTGCAGCGTTAAATAATGAGTAGCTGTGAAGAAAACAACTGTTTTAAAAAAAGAAAAAGTGGAAAAAATATTTTCTTTGAGAAAAAGTGTCTCGCTGACACACACTCAAGTTTATCTCAACATCTTAAATCGTCGTGGAAACAGACGCCGCGTTTGAAATGTTATCATTTCTCTCTCTGATAAATCTGTCATTTTTCAGGAAGGAAGACGATAACGTTACTTTTTCGTATCTGTTCAGCAGAAATTCGGTCCAGATCCGACGTGTAGAAGCCCTGTTTTGTCAAGAAATATACCGTTCTTTAATTCTGAGTCATTCGTAGGAGCTAAACTTGGATTCAAACTCTTTGACATATACTGTAATTAAGACTGTGGGGAACCACCAAGAGGTTAAAGAGTTGAAAGCGAAGCTTTTCCGCTGTCTTCTCTTTTGTTTCTTCATTTCCCTTGACTTCCCTCTCCTCTTTCTTTACTTTCTTTGCTCTGATCCTGCTTCTCCACTTGTCATTTCCTCTCTATTCCACTCTCTACCTCTTGGCTCATTTCTTCTTCTCCTCCCCTACTGTCTGTTCTCATCTTCACTACTCCTCCTCGTCTCACCTCTCCTCCTCCTCCTCCTCCTCCTCCTCCCGTCCTCTCGTGCTCACCTGTCGTTTCCTCGCCGCCTTCCTCCTGCTCAGCTTGGCCCTTCTTGACTCCTCCTTTTTTCTCCTCTTGACTTCTCTGCTCTTCATCCTCCACCTTCCTCCCGTTTCTCATTTCTCACGCTCCACACATCCCGTCCTGTTGATCACTTGGTAACGTTCCTCCCCTCCTCTTTCACTCACACCTTCACCGTGCTTTCCTTTCACTCCAGTTCTCCCTTTTCTTTAAAGATTAGTTGGTTTTTTTAGCTGCTTCAAGGCATTTCTGTGGTTTTTATACCTGGAGAACAATGTAGACGGAGCAGGTGGGTGGGTGAGGGTACGGTGAGGACATCGGGTGCTACCATGGCAACATTTTTTTTTTATTGAGAGAGAAAAAAAAACTCTTTACTTTTGTCGCATCGAGGTAGAAACTGTTGACATTTCATCATCCATTCAAGATGTGCAATTTCTTCTCTTTTTTTTTTTTCTTACCTTTTCAAGTAGCAGATCTGTTGACATTTGCACAGAGTAGGTCAGCCGTGTGTTTTCCTATTTTCGTGCTGCCTTTTTTTTTTTTTTTTCTTTCCATGTATATTCTCGGGGAATCTCAGCTCCGTGTTCTTCTATTCTGAATGTACCCTGTGTGGTCACATTGCTGGAGAGAAAACTACACAGAGCCATTTCTGAGCATGCATGTTTTCATTTCCCAATTTGCCATGCACCATGATGCTCGGCCATCTGTCCCAGCACGGTGACTAAACTCAATGCCAATATGTTGCAGGGTCATGAGAAAACAAACCGGAGCTGCTTTCCACATGAGTGGACAAAAGCATAACTTAACCCGTGTTACGTAGCGTACGGGGGAAAAAATAAAACAATGGTTGAATCTTGTGCTTTTACCTGCGTGCTATTGTGAGCGATATCTCAGCTGTTGATTGGGGTTTGGTTTTAGCTTCCATTCGGCTAACCCTCCGTTCCGGCTGATTAATGGCGGCTTGCCCAGCCAAGGGAGTGTCTCATGCGACGGAGGAAGCGGTAGTGCAACAGCGTGTGAGCAGTGAATAAATGCTGTACATTAAACAAATTCCCCCGCGTTCGTCTTGGCAGCCAGGCGTGTGGGAGTATTGCAGAATTCGGCATCACATTTGAATGTTTTTTTTCTTTTATCTTTCACTGACCCATGCAGGCACATTCACTTTATTTATTCACAAACTCACCAAACCAATGCTTTTCATCGTGGCGTCACAAGTTGCTGCATTAGCCTCATATGTGCTCTGTGACATGTTCACAAACTTGCTTTCTCACACACACAAACACACAAACACACACTCACATCCAGTCCCTGCGCTGCAGCCGGTGCACCAGGGGATCCTACTGCAGCCAGCCTGTTAGTTGACACTGATTGGCCAGCGAGGGCCGGCCTGACCCCGGTGGCCTCTCAGAATAACGGATTATGTTGACGGTCGGCCATCGAGGTAATAATGCCCACAGAGGATGCTCGGAGACCGTCTACACGCAGCGGCCAGTTCATGAGACAGCGGGAGGAGGAGGAGGAGGAGGAGGAGGAGGAGGAGGAGAGGAGTCAATAACAGGAGGCTGAGGATGGAGAGGAGTCAGGAGGAGTTAGTTATTCTTCCCGCTTTCCTCCTCAATGAATTAGTCTCATTATCAGACAGTTTTTATTTTGCTTTTTGAGCAGGCTTCCTAAATTGTTGATACTTGTGCACTGTAAAACAAAAATAAGGCATTTTAGCAGCTTTTAAGTGTAATATTTTTAACAGTTTGCTGTTGTTCTACAAGTTTTCTTTGTTCTGTTAATTTACGAAAAATAAATTGTAAAAAAATTCAGTTTTTTAGACATGGCAATTCTTTATCGTTTGACAGTAAAATTACACTATTTTTCTAATTAATTGAGCTAAAATATTATTTTATAGTTTTTTTGCCAGTATTTGAAAAAACAAAATGTATATTTAGGAATTACCATGTGTAAATCTGTTTTTGTACAGATTTTTCCTATTTTCTTCGTAATTTATAGATAATGTCTAATAAAAATTTTAAAAAATTATTTATATTGCACTTTATATTTTCGCAATCTCAAAGTGCTGCAGGGTAAAACAAAAGCAGCTAAGATGACTAAAACAGTTTAGAAAAAGAGTCAAAAAAGGAGAACCTAATAAAAGACTTCAGCAAAATGCTCGTAAATCATGGGGAGAAAAGAAGAAATAATTAGATGTTGACTGTAGAAAATAAGTAAATAAATACAAATTCAGGCCAAAACTACATTTAATGTCCACATCAAAAATCTAGAAGTGACAATTTGTTCTTTTACAACGTGCAATTATAACATTTATTTTAAGGTATTTAAAAT
>NW_007577880.1:188141-200279 GCF_000690725.1 Stegastes partitus | reverse complement strand
GTCGATTAATCAAAGGAAAAGTTTTCACCAACTTTTAAAAAACTATTTCCTGAAATATTCTATAAAAATGTTTCCTCGTCTTACTTTACAGTAAATATTATTATCGACATATTTGTTCATCGCAGCTCTCGTATCACACCGCAGGCGCTTCCTTTGTACTTGAATTATTTGTTCTCATCGGTGCTCTGATCTGCATATTCATTTGATCTTGGCGTGCACAACTTACACAAATATTGCACTTGCAGCTTGCTGTCTCTCAACACGAACTCGGTGCAAAACTGTTATCATCACAACAAGCCTCAAAGCGCATTTGGGGGGGAAACTCTGCCGTGGCGCCCCGCCCGGCTTCAGCGTCCGTGTAATATTGATCACGCATTCCAGCAGCGGTATTCATATCGTTATCTTGAGGAAGACTCGGGGCGCAGGGTGATGATGAGCTCCTCTGACCTTTCATTGGAGATAACCTTCCTCAGCTGTTCGGTGGAAGCTCCTTGGGGTGGACTCGCTGCTACAGACCTGACCGAGAGTATCGACTGAAAATCGAGTGAGGCCACGGTGCATTAGACATGGCCTCCAGATGTATGGGAACTCTTACAAGTGTGGGTACATGCGCAGTTGCATGTCCGAGAAAAAATACGCGTCGATATGCAGCGCAAACACACTGAACGCACACTAGTATTATTATTATTATTATTGTGCACAAACTCCTAAAGAAGCCGTGAACACTCATACGTATGGGTGATTATCAAAACATGCATCGCCCACGTGCACCCACTGATTCGGACCGGGCTCATTAGAGATGTGAAGGAGAAAATGATCAAAAAAAAAAAAAAAAAAAAGCCAGGAGGGATTTCATGCAGATTCACACTCCACAGCTCTCAGGCAATCAGCAGCGAGCCTCCTCCTCGCCCGAGAACTGTCGTCCCGTGGTCACAAAGGGCAAAGAGGGGAGAGAGAGAGAAACTCATCTCAGCATTTGTCGAATTCCCCCACCTACCACTTGAGAAGGCAGTTCATTTAGTAGTCCCTTTCATTAATGTTTCTCTTTCATTTTCTTTTTCTCCCTCTACCCCACTTCTTTTTTTTCTATCTACTTTAAAGGTACAACTGAGTGAGTAACAAGAAGAAGAAGAAGAAGCCACTGGAGCAGCTGAAGATATGAGGCTAAAGAGGTTTTGAAAACAACCCAGCGGTAAGTGGGCCCCTAAATTTTTGTTTTTTTTTTGCAAAGTGCGCCACCATTTTAAATCTCTTCTCAGTGCTTCCTCCCATTCCTTGTGTATGTTCCAGTGTAATTTTACAACTTTCATAATCCTCCTGCTACAAAGCAATTTCCCCCGTGGGGGTGAATAAAGTTTGTTCTGATTAATTTTTGTTCTCCAGAAGCAGTCGTGCACCCTGCATAACTGATTTTACATCGAGGGGGCACAAATTCATGCTTTCTTAATCTTCAGGTTTTTTTTTTTTGTCCAGCTACCTTCATTTGTTCTCCACCTTTCCATCTTTCTATTTCCTGCCTTTGGTTACAGATCTCTGATAGTCACAGCGGATCATAATCCCATGTGGAATAAGATATTTTGCACCCGCGTCCTTCTCGTATTTCTGCAGACGTGGCGCCGTATCCCAAGTTGTTTTTATTTTTGCAATGAAAAAAAAATTATTATTCAAAAAGCAAGACTGTGACAAATCAGCTTACCTCCCTAATTGAGAAGCTAATAAGTCCTATTTGTCTAATTAATACATTTTTTTTTGCTCTGGCTAATGGATCCTTACGCAGCGCACAGGAGGCAATTAATCAAAGCTATAGAGAAAAATGTGAAGGACATCGCGGGGCTCCATGCAGAATGAGCCGGACATCAAAAGTTTCCTGTATTTAATCACCCAAATTACCGCGCTGACTTTTACAAAGTGTTGAGTGCACCTTTAACAAGTTTGGGAAACAGACAAGTTTATTGAAGTTTGGGTCAAAACGCGACGCTGCAAATGTCTTTGTTTCCCCTCTTTCCTGATGATAACCGGAACATGACACAGAGTAAACTGTCATCTTCCTCCATGCATTTCTCTGCTCCCGGCGCGAAGCTCATCCATCCATATTGACAGCTGAGAGAGAGCTATCATCTACCTGTCATAGCAGGCTGCCGCTGAGGAGCTCCTCCTGCAACTCTTTCATTCAACAAACAGCGTCGGTGATTTCCGAGATCCGGAAGCTATCGGTACAGACATGTTGTGCGCTCAGTTCGTCTGTCGAGCTCATTCATATTCTCCGCTCCACTCCGGCGCCGAGCACTTAGTGCACGGTTCCTTTTAAAAGATTTCCGCATGCACTTCTCTTTGTAATTGATGAATGATTTTCTTTACCGTGTGCAGTGTTCGGAGTCCTCTTGAATGTAGAAACTTCCTCCAACAGCATCCTGGGTCACCCTTAATTGAAATCGAGTCGTGCTTTTGATTGTAATTGTTGATTTATACACGTATTTATTTATTTCACTTCGTTTTCTTGATAATGAGGCTGAACATTCACGAAAATAGTGTCAGAGGAGGCACAAAGAAAGAAAGTTTCAATTCAGCGCAGTAAGATTAATTAAAAAGTCGACACTATCCTCGTCTCAGTCTCTCATTAATTCTTATTTTCTGATTTAGCTGCAAGTTTCAGACCAGAAATAAAATTATGTTACACTGCCAGCTTACTTTATGAATAAAATTTAAAAATTCCACACTAAAGTTCAGCTTTTCTTATCATATTATTATCAAATATCAACAAATTTAGAGCACCGTCTTTAAAAATAATTTAACTATCACAATATCTTTGACATAATTACCAACAAACATTAGTCTTTTTCTATGTCCTGGATTTTAATCCAACTATTTTTGTCAATATAATGTCACATGATTTATCTTTTGCAAATCTGTCCACCTCATGTCTGGGTGGGATCGTATTATTCGTCCAGATATTACGGCATTAGGTCAAAATGAAACCTCTTGGCTGAGTTATAAAACGTCCTCATCTCAGCCGCTCCAGTCCAGAGGAGAGTTTCATTTCGAGCTGAAATATCTACTGTAGTTGACTCGGCTGCCATTACATACGCTGCACACCGCATCCTCATTTCCATATCATCACTTGATTATTAGCGCTGCTGGCGGAGCAGCAGACATGCAGAAACTGCGAATGAATGCAAGCGAATGGGCGTCAGAGCAGATGCAAGCCCAGACATCCCCTCTGCATGAGCACGACGCCCCCCCTTGCCTCTCGTCGCCTCGCCACCGGAGGCCACGAGCCTCGCATTAAGAGCAGCGCTTGGTATACGGAGCCACGGCGATAGCGAGGCCTCGGTGACCTGCTTCGTTTGTCTACAGAAACGGTGGAGAGGCAACGCGGCACATCTGGACCCCCCTCTATGGGCTCAATAAGCCGGAACCTGAGAGTGCAAAGAGAGAGGACTGTGTGCGTTCAATCCACAGATGGTTTTTACCGCCTGACCGTGTCTCATTTACACATCAGCACAGGACTATCAGGGGATATTGGAAATTTTTGCAAGTATGCTTAGTTGATAAATTAAACATTGATTAATCTCTTCCTCTGTAAATATCTTCCAACAAGTGTGACGCCACGTGATGGCGCTTCTCAAGATCTGCTGATAGATCTCTCCCAGGTATCGTTAATGTCTTTTTAAAACACATTTAAGTTCACTACAGTTTCAGCTGCAGTTTAGCTGAGTCAGAAATGCAATAAACGCCCGATGTGATAAAATTCTTGTGCTGTGAATTCACCTCTGCACAGATTATCATGTGATCAACAATGCAAGTTTAAATGGATCCATCCATCATCTATACACTGCTTAATCCTCACTAGGGTCATGGGGGGCTGGAGCCTATCCCAGCCGACTCAGGGTGAAGGCAGGTTCACCTGGACAGGTATCCAGTCTATCACAGGGCTACACTTAGAGACAGACAACCAAGCACACTCACATTCACACCTACGGACAATTTAGAATCACCAATTAACCTCAACATGTTTTTGGACTGTGTGGGAGGAAGCCAGAGAACCTGGAGAGAACCCACGCTGCACGGGGAGAACATGGAGACTCCACGCAGAAAGATCCCGGTGCCCCCACCGGGACGCGAACCTGCAACCTTCGTGCTGCGAGGCAACAGTGCTACCCACTGCACCAAGTTTAAATAAATGAAAAGCAAGAAGATTACCCGTTAAAAACACATAAAACTCGAAGTGCCTTTCAGTTCAGGCGGATGGATTAACAATGGAAGTATGAAGAGAAGTTAAAACACAAAACACTGTGGCCACATTAACATGGCAACCAAGGTAGAGCTGATTTAAAATAGATGAGTTAAATGAATAACACATAAAGAGTAAGTTTTTAGAAGAAACAGAATTAAGACACAAAGCATTAAAAGATATTTAAGAGTTGACAAAGACTAGGGTCAACCTCAGTCTTTGACGGGCCCCATTGTGGGACAGGAGACTGTTCCAGAGCCTGGGGGCAGCTACAGAAAAAGCCTGGTCACCTTTTGGTTGTGAGTGGACCGAGAGGAGCTATTTGGAAGAAGACCTGAGTGGCCTGGAGGCAGAATATGGAATCAACAGATCAGTAATGTGTTTTGTAACTAACCCACTGAGTGCTCTAAAAGCCAATAGTACAAAAAAATATATATATATAATCATCTTGTTTTCAGTGGTAGCCGATGCAACCGAGGTTTGTTGTCTTTTCTTCGTTCCAGTTGAAAGTCTAGCAGTTGCAGTCTGAGCCAGTTGTGGGCGAGAAAGGAATGTGTTGACCCCGTACGCAGGGATTACAGCTGAGAGGTGATAAAATCAAGGATAACTGCTTCCAGGTCCTTAGACGATAAAACAGCTTGAATTTGGCAAACTAATTACAAGCTGCTGATTTGTTTGTTTAAATTCAAAGAAGAGGAAACAACCAGATTTTTAACGACGTTTTGCATGTTTGCAGATCGGGGACAAAGCACCTTTGTTGGGGTTCTTGTCGGGGTTTGGGGGGCGGAAAAACGTTCTTTTGTTTTTTTGTCATTTAGACTGAAGGACGTTTCCTACTACCCAGCATTTAATGTTGTCTCGACAGTCACAGTAGTGTTCTTTACTGAGCAGTGCCTGATGCAATAGGTGGATGAAACTGTTTATCATCTGGACAACAGCTGTACAGAATTTTGTGCTCGTCAGTCCTCACAGCCGAGGGGAAGCATGTATAATGAGAATAAAGGGGTCCCTTAAACTGAACCTTGGGGTACGCCACATTTAACGGGAGCGAGGGATGAAGAATAGTCTCCATTATGACGGAAAATGTTCTCTCAGTTGAGATGTGAACCCTTCAAAAACTGACCAACTTTTTCATCGAGGTGTTTTAAAAGAATCTCGTGGTTGATTTGATCAAACTCCGTACTGAGATCAAGGATGACTGACATGGAACAAGAACCAGAATCGACAGAGAGATGCCACTATTTATCCTCAACAGAGAGAGTTGTTCTGTTCAGAGTTTGAATATCATAACAGGAACTGGATTTTTGAGAATATGTTGCATCACTGCTTTTCTTTAACCGTACAATAGCCAAGAATATTCCCCGTGACCATGGTAACCGTACACAAGGATGGCAACAGCCTCAAATTGCTGAGAATATACGAAAATAAGAGCAGACTAATGTACTTTTTTGGTTGTTGACTTAAACTGGACGAAAACTACCGTAATTTCCGGACTATTGAGCGCACCTGAATATAAGCCGCACCCATTAACTTTAAAAAGAAAACAAGTTTTGTACATATACAGGCTGCAGGTGTCCACGTTTTTTAAGCTTTTAATAAAATACATACCAGGAACAAACACAAATACGTACTGTAAATGCTTTTTTCCAAACAGTGCCTGTAATGCTGGTTAAAAAATTTTAAATTAAATAAATATAGCAGCCTACCAGGAAAAATCATTGATCGCTGTCTTCATCTTCCTCCTGCGCTCTAAAATCACTGAAGTCGTCTCAAAGCAAATTCGCAAAAATCCAGAAATTAGCCGCATCAGTGTTTAAAGTGTGTGAAAAAAGTAGCTGCTTATAGTCCGGAAATTACGGTAAATAAAATTTAATGACTAAACATTACACCTATTATCAAAAGACTGAAACTAAATCAACATTTGGGGCCAAAATGGCGTGTTGAGTCTTAAACCTAATATGTTTAGCATCGTAATCATATAAATGGATTCTTATCATCACTCGTATACATGCCACAATGGCTCTGAAAAATGCAAAAAGTTCATTACTGCCACTATTGAAACCAGGAGAACACTTCTGCAGAGCTGCTTTGGGTCTTTCCGGACAAAGCCCGACCATCTAACCTCCAATGAGGATACCTTCAATGAAAAGGTCATCGGTGTCGCAACTTTTATTTTTGCCTAATGGTGAGATATCCATCTCAAGAGGCAATAAACATCTAATTGGACAAAATGTCACTGGTATTTGTTTGACTCTTGCTTGTTGCAAAACTTCCCTCTGATTGAGTTAGAGTGGAAACATGGCCTCTGGGGGCTACTAATGGGGCTTGTGGCTGTTTCCTTGGCTTAAAATTGCATAATTGACACTAAGCATTTGCCCTGATGGACCTGTTTCATGGCAGACATTTCAATAATCGTGGAAGCACCGGTGTATTAATGATGGCTCAGTTTCAGTTCATGCCTCATGACAGTCAAGCAGCATGCGTTAAAGCAGAACCACAAGGATACACTGTACAGTATTTTGAAAGTAAATGCTGTATTCTTCACCGCACCAGTATTTTTTTTCCCTGTCGATCGGCATGTTGGGTTTAAATTGTACCTTTTGACACCAATGCTTACCTGTTGGCATAATGCCTCAGTTGTAGTCGCTGATTCAGGTGCCTTCCTCTGCAGGAGGTAGAGGCGAGTTTTTCCTGACTGTACCTGACTTGGACGAATTCCTGAGGCCTTTGCACCTGAATGAACAGACAGCGGTAATTGTTGACTGAGCTTTAAAGACAGTTTCTAAGGAAAAAGACAGCAGCAGCTCTTAAGTGGTTCCTGGGATGTTAGCAGCACAATTAAACAAAGCTCTGCTAATCTTTACAGCTGGCGTCAAGAGGCACTGTGTTCTCTCGCAGCGGTGTTATCCGTAGCATGGCGCTGGGAGTCTGACAGGCTGGATAATGCGCCCTGCGAGCTGCCACCGCCTTCATCACAGCGGTGCTTTTACTGCACACGTACTGTACCAGCAGCAACACTAATATACATCATAAAGAGAGGAGACAAAAAAATAATTTTAAAAAAATCCAGCAATGAATTAGCATTATTCAATTATATACGCTCCAGTTATTTGTAGCGGCATTTAAAGAAATGTAAATTGACCTCAAGTTTGGAGGTAATGAATTTGATTATGCCAGCGCATGTAATTTCATGGTATTTGGGGAAGAACGATGTTTTGCTTATTATACTTTCCTCACGGTGATGGCGTAAAGCTGTGCAGTGTGATACATTTTAAAGGGCCTTCTTTCTTTTTTTTGTTTTATATATCTCTATATATTTTATGTTTGGAGCTTATCAAAGCTTCATGTCTTTGTGCTCTTGATCATTGCGGCACAATCATAAATTCTGGCCACCTGTTAGTTTGAAATCATCTTCACACAGCATTTCTTAGCGCTCGGGGCGGCTCGCCCTACAGACACTTAAAACTTCAGCACTTAAGTTTCTCAAGTGGTTTGCAAAACCAGCTCACCAAACTTTAGGGAAGCTGATGGATGAAAATAAACAACCTGCTGATGTGTCCTAATATAAAAAACTTATATATTTTTAGGGCGGGGTGGAGAGATGCTATCTTAGGTCTATTAATGCAGTCATTGCTGTGTTGCCCCAGGCCAGAGGGCCTAATCCAGAGGAGTGAGAGTGAATGGGACTGTGGCTCGGGCTTGCCAGACCTACTTAGGTTCTGGTTGAGAGCACAGTGCTGTGTGGGCGAATCTATTCTGTCCTGGGCAGGGCACAGCATAAACATTGCCCAGGGAACGCAGGCAGGCAAGCAAGCAGGCAGGCATGCAGGCAGTCAAGCGGACAAGAGCAAAACTATAAGGATGGTTGCCTCTAATTTCCTTTCTACTGACTCCCCTCAACTGTCCGGGGCCTCAGAGCAAGAGAGGGGAAAGAGAGAACAGGGTGTGCATGTGAGTGGAAATTACCTGTAGTGGTATCGCTTTTCTGGGGCTTCGCCAAACTATGTCCTGTTATTCACCCTCTCCCCCCCCACACGTACACAGACACGCACTCTTTCATGGTGAATCTGCCCTGATCCATCCAGCTGACAGCCGCGAAGCAACGACTCGCTTGCTCTTTTACTGTCTTCTAAGCGATCTGCGTTTGCTCCATGGCACTCTGGCGCTCTGACCTCCTCACCCTGCATGTAAACAGAGTGCCGCCGCCCCCCCCCCGCCCCCCATCCACTACCCCGCCACCGCCATCCCCCCACGTTCCACTACCAAATAAGGAAGGCCGAGCCGCTGAGAGCAAGCAAGTCGGTCAGCCAACCCACTGAGGAGGCCATTAGCGAGCCAGCAAGCCAGCGGAGAGGTTGGTAGAAAACCACCTCTGGCATCACTCATCACTCCTGGCCTCTCTGGCTTCACCCGCCTATCCGCGGTGTAGCAGCGCACACGCACTCACGCCGTGTACACAAACGCTTGCTGAAAGGCACACGTGTGTGCGTGCGGCGGTGAGCGCACGGTGACCTGAAAGCATTAAAGGCACTCAAATACAGCGTACCGTAAACAATGACACACATTGAAAGGCACATGCGTGTTCGTGAAAGACACACGGCACACAGAGTCGCTCAGCGCTGATACAAAAGACATATTCACGGGACGCCACACGTACACACAACATGTACACAGTGTAATGATATATTACTGCATAAAAACGCACCCCTACACACAACATAAATTATACACTGGGTGGTTTCTGCCGGGCCTCTAAACAATCAAAGATGTGTTTCTAAGTTTGCTAAAAGAAAGATTTATACGGTGCTATACCATTACAGGTACTTATCTGTCAGTAAGAGTGCTCATTACACACTAAAACAAGCCAGCACAGAAACACTGAACACAACAAGAACACAAGGCGGGTGTTACCACAAATCGTATTTTTACATTTTGCTGTAAGTTGACTTCTGGTGATTCTCGACGAGTTTATGTAAAATTGTACGAATTCTGTTTACGTCCCAGAGACGCCGCTCATGTAGCTGCTTTGGTAGAACACCTCTTTCACCAGAATTTACAAAAATACATCCATTTTCCTTCATACAAAGCCACCTCAACTTCACGTGACTATTCAATGCAAACTGTAGTAAAGCCAGCTACTGATCAGACCCCCCACATGTGAGTCCCGCCGCTGGAAAACATATGAAACCTTCACCAGTTTACAACATCCGCAGTTAAATTAATTGTCTGCTCAGTCTAGGTAGCTGAAATGCACAGTGCAAGGCAGGCAAAAACCTATCAGTTTAACAGGATTCACAGGACACACATTTAAACATAGAAATACAAAAAAACAAAAACAAAAAAAACCCTCCCTCTCCGTCTTTGTCTCTCTCCATCTCTGAAATTCTTTGGTTTATTTCGCTGCACCCTTTCACTTGCCTCCAAATGTCAGCTGAGTTCAACGGAGCTGGAGGGAAAACACTCTCAGAGAGAAAAGCCATATTGAGAGCGAGCCGGTTAAAAGAAACGCACGAGGGTTTGAAGGAGAAAAAAAAAAAGCGAGAGAGAGGCAGGAGCGAGCGTGTTTGGTAACAGAAAAGCCCTTCCAGATAGTTATATTGACTCGAGCGCATTGTACTAACAAATAACACCCTGTAATTTAGCCGTTTATCTGATGTCTTCTCCACAAAGGACTGCGAAGCTAGACCCGCGACACGCAGTCGTGCCGGGATGCGGTAAACGGCGTATCGCACGCACGGAAATTGGACTTGGCGGTGCTGATTTTGCAAAGTGGTCGGCCGAAGTCTGAGGAGCGAAACTTAACATTAAGTACTCGGCGCCAAAGATGCCACAGAGGTCACAGACTGTTTTTTTTATCAGCATCGAATCCTGTCCAGATATTGCGTCCAATGGTGTAAATTAAAAGATAAAGTGTGAGGGCGGCCTCTTGATAGAAGGTACTTGAACCTCGTCTCAGCGAGACGCGAGCTCCAGCGAAACGTGAACATACGTGTGTTTGAAAAGCTCAACATTTCCTAAAAACGCCGACGGATTTGTTCTCTATCGGCGGCATGTAATTCGTTGCGTTCCCATCCCTGCTCCTCCCAGCGCACCCACCCAGCTCCTATCTCCATTCTCAAACTCCTGTCTATTGCAGCGCTCACTTGTGTATCAAGGTAATGAATTCATAATCTCTCTCAAGCTCTTTGTAGATCTCTATCATGGTGGGAGATAAGGCTGAGCATCGCTGCACTCTAATAGCCGTCAGTCTGCCTCTCTTCCTGCTTGCTGTGTGTGTGTGTTTTTTTTTTTAGTGTGTGTGTGTCTGTTAAGCAAACCACCCATCACCACAAACCCCAGCATGCTGTCCTCCATTTTGGCTTGCAGGAGAGGAAGACAAAGATTTTAGCCCAGAGCAAAGTCATCAGCTAACTGCTGAAGCTACGAGGCAGCAAATGTCTCTCCGAGAGAAAAGCGCTGCACACTGAGCGCCGGTCCACTCTTCTTCTGTCTTGTGCACGATGAAACCAAAAAACACACAACAGCATCACACAGCACCGGCACCTTCCAAGCCCGCTGACAAACGCTCAGTCACGGGGAAAGTAAATATCTGAGAGGGCGAGGCGGCGGCGGCGGCGGCGGACTCGGAGTAACTAAACTTGTGGCGAGGGGTGGCTCTCGAGGGCCGGCCGCTGCGTGCACGCGTTTTTAATTGTGTTTTCTGTAGGGTGATGAAATGTCCTCCATTTCGGCTGAAGCTGGCAGTAAGTGGGCTGTCGCCTCCAGGGACAGCGTGAGCGATGGCCCGCTGCTATCGGAGGTGATTGTGCCTCAACCCCTAAGGGTGACATAGATGAACGAAAGGGAGCAGGGAGACAATACAGAAAGAAGAAGCAACATTCTCCTTTAGCGGTCTTGTGTAGTTTAAAAAACCAGAATGAGGGCGAGGAAGAATTGTAAAAAGATTTATGTTAATGTGGACAAACTAAACTTTGGCAGAGTTGACATGTTTGTAGCGTTCTGGCTTTTGAGATGAACGCTTCCTGGTTCTGTAAATAGAAATATATGGAAGGAAAAAAAAACCTGCCTGAACTCGTTGGCTGACCTTTTAATAGCCGCATAAATCTTTCTGACTTATAGTCAAGTAACATAAAAAAAAAAAAAAGGAAGTTATACATGTTTTAGGGCAGGAAGGAATGATGCTCTTCTTGTAGTGTGGTTACTGGATTCTTTTTTAAATTAACCCCAAAACCCACCAGTGGGTTTGAAAGGCTTGTTATCTTCATTGAAAATTGCTAAAATTACACCACTTATGAGAGCCACAAACTCCAAAGAGAAAGGATGTATCATGAATATATCATCAGCGTCACTTTTATTCTACATGCCTCATTTAAAAAAATTAATTTACATTAATCACATTCTGTAAAAAACTAAAAATTTTGTCCTCTACGGCGCAACCAAGAAGCCAAAAGTGACTCAGCTGTGAGCAACAGTCACATTAAAAAAAATGAAATAAAATGAAATCCCCAGACTGTCTGGCTGAACTGGGCTGACCTGCTGTTTACACGGAGCAGACGGGACACAAATACGGAAACAAATTAAAAGTAGTAAAACATCTCCAGGATGTAGAGCCGCCATTTGTTTTTTTTTCCAGTATTGGCAACACCTTGAAAAAATGTTTTACATGTTGAATCCAGGTTTCCTACATTTTTGTAAAACAAATAATCTAAGAAATGTTTTGTTTTTTTTCCTGATTTATGGCGTTCTAACTGTGCTCTCTCTACTTCTAGCCTCAGTTGTTTCCATCGCGGTGCAGGACTTTATATCACACTGAGCAATGATCCCACAGTGAGTAAAAATGTGACAGGAGCGAAAAAATACACAGAAGCTGTCAGAGTTCAGAGGGTTGTATTTTAAATGCTTTTTTT
>NW_007577880.1:123555-187331 GCF_000690725.1 Stegastes partitus | reverse complement strand
ATTTAAACATGGGGTGTGTCTCATGACTTTTTAATGTATTACACAAAGGCACATAACCTCCCACTTCTGTGAGATTTAAAAAAATCAAGCATTCTTCTTCCTTGAAATGCTTTTTGCGGGAGACTTTTCCGTTTGATGGCGGCGATAATCAGACGCCGCTGCGAGGATCACCTTCACTTGGAAGCATAGCAGCTGACAGAAGGAGGCCAGCAGCTTCAACAAGGTTCGCCGCTTGTTTGGAGCGTCTTCACACGGTACATGCTGTTACGTGATTCGGTAACAAGACGCAAACGATTAAACGCTTTCCCTCGAGCGCCCGCCACATCTTCCGCTCTCTGAATTTACATGGCGTTTATGAACGCTCGCTAGGAAAACAAAAAAAAAAAGGAAGAGCGAGCGGGGAAGAGAGCTCCTGGAGTGGAGGAGTCTCATTATTCTGTTATGGATTGCACATGTCAGGCAGTAAGTGCTCTTTTTATCCTTCCAAAGCACTAGCCTCGGCCACTGAGCGCATTTCCCTACCCCGAGTGAAATTTACCATGTTAAGGCTCACGCCACCAGGGGAATGGTGGTGAGAGCTCTGGGTTGGCCTCTAAGATTTACCGCCTTGATTAAATAAGGGGCTGTGGTGTTGAATAAGAGGCCAGGAGAGGAATCTACGTAGCATAAACACATGTTTTTTTGTTTGTTTTTTTTTTTACTCACGAGTAAATTG
This sequence comes from Stegastes partitus, assembly GCF_000690725.1. Classification (NCBI taxonomy): domain Eukaryota; kingdom Metazoa; phylum Chordata; class Actinopteri; family Pomacentridae; genus Stegastes; species Stegastes partitus. The sequence continues at coordinate 186,616 of NW_007577880.1, read as the reverse complement.
ATTAGACGCCCACCTTTCCGGACACACATCCCTCCGCACCTCCTTTACGGTTCGCTACATGTCACACTGGGTTTTAAACAAAGAGCAGAAAGGGGGCAGTGGAGGATTGCTTGTGGCTCTGGATGGCTTTCTGCCAACACACAGCAAAGATGGGTCTTTTTTTTTAAAGGGCTTGTTCCCATCCATTACTGCCTGCATACCTTGAAAAGTTCACACAAAATATATCGCTGCTCTCCCTCCAACTGGGCACAAGAAGCCTTTCATTTGATGCACTGTGCTTCAAAAAAAAAAAAAAAGTAGCCTCATGTTTGAAGAGTGCTTCATTCATTCTCTTCAATTTTCCATCTTAATGCTTTAGGAGGATTTTTTTTTAAGTTGCATCTTTTTCTGTTTCTGATGCCACCAGTGTGAATCCTGGAATTTAACTGTCCAATTAGAATATAATGTCATTTAAACAAATCTGAGTCAAAGTTGCAGCAACGTGTTGCTCCTCTCGGCTCCTGGTTGATTGATGCGTCCCTGGTGTGTGTTTGCCTCCCCGCAGGACACAGTGGACACCAGCTGCTCGAATTTAAATCCCACCAGCCAATCAGAGCGGCGCTTTCAGCCAGAAGTCCGACGTGATTGGACGAAAAAACTTTTACAGCTAAAAAAAAATAAAAAAATCACAAGTCGCAGGTTGTTTTTTCCACTTAATCAGTAACACGAGACGTCAATATGCAGTCGGTTTGTTTTGTAATATATTGCAGCTCAAGAAAAAAAAAAAAAGTTCAATTCCAAAGGTTATTTTATTAGCACTTAAAATAAAGCGAATTATGCTGATTTGATTTGTTTAGAAATTTTAATGGGGACAAGGACGAAGCAGACGTCACGTGGAAGAGAAATAAATATTCATTAAACTAGTGAAATTAAGGTTTAAAAAAATAATTAATATTGTGATCACAGCACACAGATCTGTTTTATGAGATTGTGTGCAATCTGATGCAAAGTCCGGAGATTTTACAGTATGTACAAGATGTGCATGTGATGCGTTTAATGTCAACACAAGCTGATCGTCACTGAACATCACAATGTGGAAACTGACAATTCTCCACATTGTTTTCTATTTTATTACTCTGGTTTAGGCAAGTTTATGTCTCTTTTCACAGTATTTTTAAAAACTTTTCTTTTACATATAATATTTTATTTCCTTTTTTTAGATTTCTTTATTTATTACCTGTCTTGTTATTGTTGTGTATTACAGTTTCATTCACCACAGTGAGCTCACTTGGCAATAAAAGCTCTCTGTCTTCTGTAATTTGACTTTTCTAGCATGTTTTTCCCAGTATTCAAGTTTGCGCATCATTCTTAGAATATTCCCAAAATGAACAATTACTCTCAACAATGCCTCCGTTCTCACCGTATCTCCTCCTCCTCATCCTGCCGCCGTATTCCCAGATTTATAAAAACCAAAGATCAGCCCCAGTAACTCGTTCAAGCCCCGTTGTGTTATGATTTCCGACTAAACGCGCCTGAACGCACCAAGCGAGGATTTACGAGCGCGGAGAGAGAGAGAGAGGCGAAGTTTATGAGGCGACATTGAACGCAGCACAGGGCTCCGTATTTTTATTTTTTTTCTTCTCCCCTCTTTTGCTTTAGAGGGGAGGGAGAAAGAGAAGAGAGAGGGGGGGTATTTGACTCCTGTCTCCCCACCCCCAAGCCCGTATGAGGTGGATTTTGGGGAAGAAAGGGATCCAAACCTGGGACGCGGAGATAACGCGAGACACCAACAAACAGAGATACACTATTTTGGAGATCCGTGCGCAACGGCGCCGCGCACGGATTATTATTATTCTAAGGTTTTTATTATTATTATTTTCTTCTTTCTCTGAGGAGATTCTGGCTCGGAGCGTGTGATCTTTAGGGGGAGAAGAGAAACGGAATACCCGGAGAATAATAGGAGTATTTTACACTCGCTCCCTCCGTTAACAAGTGACTCGAAGGGGAGAAAGTGGAATATATTTTTTTTTTCTTTTTCTTGGGAGATGCAAGGTTTTTGGTGCGAACAAACTGACCGCTCAGGAACACAGAATACGGATTTAAAAACTGACCCCAACTAAAAAGGGGGGTAGAGTCCGAGTTTTTTTTTCTCACGCTGCAGAAAGTAAGTGCAACTTTATTTTTTTGTTCTTTTTCACTGCGATCACTTTACATGGACGGTTAAAGATAGGATGGTAAAGTCCTGAGAGTGTTTTGGAGGTGGTGGGGGGGGTGGAGATGGGATATATTAGGCCTATTCAGCTCTGCTTTAATTTTGTACCTCAGTCCTGCTGGAGGAAAGAAAAAAAAAAAAGATCCTGCAGTTCTCCTTCAGAAAAAAACCCTATTTGCATTCACTTCTTCTTGTCTTTGCTATTTCCCATCAAACCTGCACATTTCTTCCTCTTCCACCCCTCAGTGCTTTAAGTTGTGCAAACTTTACGCCCACATTTACTCACATATCAACCCCCTTTCTGTCCACACATTATTTTCCATTTATAAAAACTTTTTTTTTATGCTGGTAGAGGTTCATGAGTACGTTTACAGCCTGAAAATCCCTATTAAACATTTAATGTTGCTTATGAAAAGCGGAGAAAGCGTATCAATAAATCACTGCGAGAGTTTCCCAAAGCTCCTGCAGCTCTTCTCTCTTTTCTGTTTACTTGCAGTATATCTCTGGTATGTTTATAGTGACACTTTTTTGCAGAGTTTAACGTGATTTCTCTTCTTTTGTTATCAACGTACCACAAAATAGCTCTTTCAAGTTATTTCTCTGATGTTTGTACAAAGTCCTTTGTACGTTTTTTTCTCTTTCTCTCCAGCATTAGCCTACTTCTTTTTACTTAAGGGTAATCTTCTGCCTTGAGAAGTAACTTTTGTCTGGTTGGAAATTTTAGATACAGCTCCGGGCTATGACACTGCGTCTTCTTTTTTTTTTTTTTTTTTTTCCAAGCTTCTGTAAGTCAAGTGAGTCCAATTTGAATTGCAATGGATCTTAATTTTATCAGAACATTTAAGGCTAAACCTTCCCCAGGCAACACAGCCCTCCTCCTCCTCCTCTCTCCGCTCACCTCCTCCATTCTCCCACCCCGACAGCAACTGAAAGCCAAACAAAGATTAGCAAATGCATTTCATTTTTCTGGGGGTTGCTGAGCAGACGAGCAGCTTGCTGTTTTTGTTCTTGATGTCAGTAGAAAGAAAAAATAAATCTTGAAATTTGGAGAGGTCAGAGGTCGGGTGCAGCAGGGGAGTTGATGCTTATTTCATTAGGGAGTGAATTCAGCTATCCATAATACAGCATTTAGCACATATTTTCTGCTCATCCCGTGTCTTGCTGAGCTCAAACCGACTTTCCCACCACAGGGGGGAATATGTATGCATTCTCTTCTATCATGCAATTCTGCATGTTGTAATGAAAACCCAGGTTTTTGCCCATTTTGCGACTGCAGCTCATCAGTCTCTCGTTGCAGCGTTCAATCAGCCTGCTGCCTTACATAAATAAACCCATTCGTCTTATGATGAGAGTCACATGTTGATTGTCAGTAGCAAGAAGGAGTCTTGTCCTTCAGAGTAATTGGACAACACGTAAACCGGGAGGCTGCGCGTCGGGTGTGTTCTGGATTCTTAATGTGGCTTTAATTGAACAATTTATCACCCCTGATCACTGTCAAATAACTGGGCAGGAAAGACAAAAGGCAATGAAAATGCCAAGGATAAGCTGCCAGGCACAGTCGGCTGAGCGTGACCGGTGTGTCTGTCACCGCGGCGGCATCGGCAAGGTGCTGTTTTTATTTAATTTGGCTTATTTATTTATTTTCTCGTCCGCAGGAATCACAAATCGATGCATTTGTGAGTGGCAAGCTTGTAAGCAGCGGTAATGCATAGTGCAGGAGGAGGAGAGGAAGACGAGAGGGGGGTGGGAGGCGGCAGTGAGAACATTACATCCTTGAAAACTTCTTTTATTGGACTAAACTTTTGATTTCTCCCCGGAGCTCCTTTCCCTACACTTGGAAGAAAAGCTAATTGAATTGTGCCCCGGATATGATGCTTTTTTTCCCCCAAGTATGGAGGTCTTGGAGAAGTGTCCTCCTCGGGGTTTTGAAATTCATTTCCTTTGCAATTATTACTTTCTGAGCTGTTTTCTTTTATTTCCCCTACCTCAACAGTAGGGTGTATTCTCTCCATTTTTTTGACAGGATCAAAGTGGAGGCGAGAGGGAGATTCAAGATAGCCGCGGCCTCGCAGACTTACTGTAAGCCGTTCAAGTCGTGTGTTTCACTTCAGGTATCCGGAGTTTAAAAATTTCGGCGTCTTTCCGAGCGTTTGATGTGGCTTTCGGTGCTTTCGGGTTCTTGACATCAAGTGGCTTTGTGACATTTTGACATGTAACCAACTTAGGCAATTGTGTGTTAATAGGGTTTTGCGGCACCAGCAAAGCTCTTGATTCTTTAAGAGGCTTTTATTATTGGAGATTTTCCAGATGCTGCACCAAAACTGAAACCGAGAAACCCGCAAAAGTTTCCAAATCAGATCTTCCTCATTTGCAAAAGTCACAAATGAATGCACGAAATGAAGAACTCTCCTAAAAACAACTTTCTTTTCCGCTATTTGATTTCACGCCGTGCTCGAAGGCAGGGTTTTAAAATGTTTAACAAAAACTTAAATCGACAACGTATTTACTGTACACATATGATTTGCCCTTTGTTCGAGGCTTTCAAACCCACTTTTCTGCGCCAGCTTGTGCCCTGTTCATTTTATTCAAATCTAAATTAGCAGCATTTTGGTGGCATCAAGTGCTTCGCAATTAGTCACATTGCACTTGACGCAACAACGCAGTTAATAACAGCTGCTCTGAAGTGACTGTGCTGGTAGAGAGAAAGAGAGAAATGTGCGCTATGCAGAGGCGCTGTTGCACTCACAGCTAATTGTGTTTATTCATTTTAATTTGCTCCGAGTGCTAAATCAGTGCTCTTCCAGCGACACGAGGTGCAATTAGTCTGGCTGTGAAAACAGGAGGCAGTGTGTCTTGTAAAGTGTCCCCTCCTCTCTCCTTTGATTTCTGGATTAGCCATCCCTTGTCATTCACATTTCTTTTCTTGCCACATAAACCAGGCTGCGGAAACCACTCGATGAATGTGGCGTGGGGCGAGAGAGCCGGTTTGCACACAATGGGAAAGATTGTGCAGCAAGAACGAGCGAAAGAGTGACATCGGCATTGAACTGTAGCTTGTTTCCAATCGTGCAAAGTAATTATTGAGCCACTTAAAGTCTGAACCATCATTTTGCGTTCGTAAGTTTCCGAACACGCACAGCATCTGCAATCAAAACAAAATGTACAGCGACAGAATAAGACACGTGACGACGGCAGGCTGCTCTTTGTGCTTTTGTGTGGTTTGTTGTTTTGTTCCGGGATGCGTTTACAGGATATCTTTGCCTGCGTCGGCTGATCGTCTGACGCGTGAGATTGCAGATAGAGCACGTGCCATGTATGTATTTTTGAATTTTGAAACAGGTCTGCGATAGCAATTTGTATCTACAAGATAGTTACCCAGCAACACCTTCCCTGCTGTACAAACATGTTTTTGTTTTTGAGGGAAGAAGAAGAAGAGGAGTAGAAGTTACGGTTTTCTATTGTAGTGTAATGATGGCAGCAGAACCTCACTGTTAGGCCTCAGAATTTGAATATGCACTGTCACTACTGCAGTGTACTCGGGATAGAAGTGTCCCTGTGCTAATACTATTTGTCAAGACAGAAATAGCCAATTGCTCAGAGGACAAACAGAACTTTGCATTGGTGACAATTTTAAACATCATCAAGGTTAAACTTCTGGAGGCAGGTGTGTCATTTTCACTCCATAGACCTACAATTTCATCCTGGCCAAAGGGAGAGAAACATGAGACTGTTGGCTGGCAGAGGATTTACTCCCTCAGACACACCTCGCTTGTCGTCTTGGGGCTAAAATCGGTAGCGCCGTCCTCACCGGAACTTGGCGAAGACGGAAAAACGGCCGTGGCGTGGCACCGCCCCCCTCCCAAAAAAAAGTCATATTTAAACCTCCTGAAGACTAAAGGTCAGCACTCATAAGCAAGGCAGCAGTGGTTGTGAGCAGAGATGACACAGGTTGAGAGGCAGGGGCCAGATAAGAGGAAGCTGTGATAAGGTGTGTGAACTCAGCAGGATTGATCCGTCTCTGGCTGAGTTAAAGTCCACCTTGCATCTTGGCTGACTTTCAGGCTGTTTGCTCCCTCTTGGTTTCCTTCATCCCTCTGTCTTCCTCACTCGATTTCTCTTTCGCAATGCTGCTCTTTATCTTTCTACATAACTTAAAACTCTTCAGATGTTGGGAATCAACAGAAGACTCACTTCTTCCTCCATCCTCCGTCCGTTGCTTCTTCCAAACCGTGCTCGGTTCCTTATGAAAATTCTTGTATTTAAGTTATTTGGATTGTGCTTGTATTGCATTGCTGTTGTGTAAGTGTTTGGTTAAATGTGTCTTCAGTGCATTTACACCTGCATTTTATCCTTCACAAGCCATTCCTGCCCCCCGTATCATCCCAGATGTGCCAGGTAGGGAGGGAGTCTTAATCAGAGAGTGTGCAGTCATGTATTGTGTGCAGAGGTGAAGGTAGCCCCTCACACACATAAACATACTAATCCCTGCCAGACTATCTGCTAAGTCTTTTGGGAATACATCAACACACTGTCACCTCCCCAGCCTCCTGCCCGTTCCCTTGGTACCTTCAGGTTTTTACAAAAAATGATTCGCTTCAGCTCCTTCTGATGAAGTGACAGTAATCTGCTTTTGACTACGAGCAGGAGCAGACCTTCTGCTGATGCCTGCTACTCCCTCATTCACTTTAGTCTGCCTCCCTCAAGGTATAACACCACTTGAACAAACACAGTGCATAGTCTGTTAAAGCTTGAGAGGAAGCAGTACGAGACGTGGAGTATTCGCACAAACACCGATTCACTCCCCTTTCCCTCTGGCCCTGATCCCATCCTCTTTATGGTTATGGAGTTAATGTGAACTGGTGTTTCATGGTGAGAAGTAATTAACACCCAGTCTGGGACAGGCATCAACTGGGCGTGTCTGGTCCTGTCTCTCTGTCTGCGTTCCCCCTGGGCGTCTCCTGATGCTCGCTGTTGGGCTGTTTCTATGTTAAGTGTGATTACCAGCTGCCTTCCCCCAGATTGATGCACAGAGGTTCACCTTGGGGGATCTGCCTCCTTCTCCTCTTTGCAAACTAGATGTGGCAGGAAGGGCTGCCCTGTGCCCTCGCAGTTTGGCCCCCGTGAGGCTTTACTCTCATGGTTGTTGGCGGGGGAGTGTGTAGAGGGGAGTAGGGATCCATTCTTATAGCTGAAGGGTTCAAACAGGTTGCAGTTAGTTCATTTTAACCCCGCTGTCGCGGGGCATTTGACGGTGCGCGTCAGACTGTTGAGCCATCTGTATGAAGTGCATTTGTCAAGCATGATCTGCCGCAGTTTCCAGAAAACACTTCTGTTTGTGTGTACGCTATAATTTGAGTCTTTCACAGCACTGTGAGGCGATCAACTTTTGAACACTTTGCCAAGACTAAGTGCATGACAGCAGACTGGTAATGAAGGTCACTCGTCTTTTCTTGTCAACAGTGTTTCTGTTCGTCAGCAGGAGCGAGTCCTGTTGTAAGTTTCCCTTAGCAACGTACCAGAACTATTCATGCTGTTTGCTCTGTTGGTTCAGCGTTTCTAAACACTGTAATTTAGTGATTGGTGCTTAGTTAATTGGACATTCTGATTTAAACGACTTAAGAACACAGCTGCCTTTACGCCATTGTCTACGGCTGGTCCGTGACGTCAAAGGCTGGTTGAGTTATTTCTGGTTCTTCTGCAGTGATGGCGCTGAAACTTGGGACACTCTTTGCTTGCAGGGCTGTATTTGACAGGAGTTTGGCAGCTTTTCCAAATGTGTCAGATTCTACTTAAATTGCGGTATTTATACATTCAGACACTGCATGAAAATTGAATGCCACTTCAGCTCGAGAATCCCATCTGCCCTGTAAAGAAAACCTGAGTTTGAGGTTGAAAAGGCCGCACGTCACGGATACAGTACGGAGTCACTGTAAAATAGAGGCTTTGTAGTATTTTTAGCAGAGTTGTCCGACCTTCGTAAAATCCTGCTGATGAGTGGGAGGGGGGGGTCACGAGTTTAGCTAATTCACACCAAACATAGGCTTCTCCCGGGTTTCTGCTTCGGTGTGAAATTGTCATAAAAGACGCGAGTGGGTTTGTGTGTGTACATGTGTGTCCTAAAAGCTGTTAATCCGACGATGCTTATTGTGCGCACACACAGAAAGCCCAGGGCAAGATGGCTGGGCACCATTCAGATGCCCCACCTCCCACCACCACCACCACCCCTCTTTTTTGTCCCCACCACCACCACCACCACCCTGTCCTTTTGTTCCTGCCCTCTCCCCACATGCACACCCCCTCGCCCAAACTTAAGAGACATCTGGTATAAATGGGAGGAGGAGGGGGGCATTGAGGGAGAAAAAAGGGAGGGAGGACAAGAGTGTGAGGAGGTACACTCAGCTGCCCTGAGGGGTGGGGTGGGGTAAAAATGGGGGTCGCAGAGAAACACGTGTAATGGGGATAGTGGGGGTTGTTGTCATAGAGCAGAGAAAGGGAAGTGGGGTAGCTAAAGAGGAGTAGGCAGATAATTGATGGATGGAAGTAATTGTGTGTAATGCAAGCAAGGAAGCACGGGCCTCTGGGAAAGAGAGCGACGGAGAGGGAGGAAGAGAGGCAGTCGGTGAATGGTAGGAGAGAAAGGAGGAGGGGGATAAAGAGAGGAAAGAGGATAATGAAGAGAGGGAGTTTGCAAAAATGAGGGGAGACTCGGGAGAAAGATGAGCGAGGAAAAGGCACAGAGAGGATGCTGGGATGCAGGAGGAGAGGGAGGGGGCATGCTGTTCTGTTGCATCACTCAGCGCTAGCCGGGGTTAAGAAGGAGTAACTACCTGCCTGTCAGGCTGATTGTTCATCCCTATGCATCAGGGGATACACGTCCCGGTTTATGAGAAATGGCGCAGATTCACTATGTGGGCCACTTACAGAAAATGGCTGCCTGTGCATCTCTGGGAATATAGGCAGTGCTGCCGGGTTGCGCTTTGTGAGCTGGTGATGATTGCTATATATGCAGATGACGCCATCACTTCCCTTCCTGCAAGGACGGTCGTTGTTGGATGTTCTCATTTTACCCACTGTTTGCAGTCGGGCTTATTTTGTAATAATAATTCCCGTCCCACAACAAAACCCCTCCATCGAAAAGCCCAATAATAAGGCTTCCTCAGTAATTACAACCTCGGCAGCCCGGGCGCCTTTTCAAACAGCGTGCTGCCTCATCTTTCAGTGAAATGGAAACAAAGCCTATGTACTCCAGTCTGGATACACAAATTACAGTGTACCAGTGGCGCGTAAAAGAGAAAGAAGACAGAGAGAAGGCACCAGAGGCAAAACGCATTGAGTTTCCTCTCACTTTCTCACTGTGCAACACAAGCTTGTCTCCCAGACGGGGAAGAAAGGTTTGTCAAGCGCATCACGGTGGAGAGAGTAAAACCTTCCTCAGCCCCTGGGAAGATAGAAGGTGACATTTGTATGTAAATGGAGACAGACACTCTCCACTGTATTCCAGTTGACAGGAAACAGAGTGGGCAACCTGGCATTTTCTTTCTCTTTTTGAGAAGTTGAAGATTTAGTTGTTTCTCTGACATTTGTTTTGTGGCAGAGGGATGAATGCAAAAACGCAGCATCGCAAAATGTGGGTATGAGTTTATAACAAAATGCGTCTGCGAATTTGTCACACGCTGACATGCTTGCGTACACACAAACAAATTATGTAACTGACTCTAAAGCGTCTCGACACCAGACTATTCACGCCAGTACATATTTTTTGTTGTTGTTTTTTTTGTCTTAAATATATTGTTGTGAAGCGTTGGCCAACAAATCAAACTCATGGTCTGAATGTTGATTTTCGGGGGTATTGTTTTGCAGCAGTCTGGTTGCTCTAGGTTTTACAGATCAAAATAATTTAGGGCACGGGGAGAATTAAAAAATAATCCAAGCAATCCAAATAGAGCTGTAGCACCTGCAGTGGCTGGACCCCTAATTAACTCTTGAGTCTCAGTGTCAGAGAAGATAATCCTGATTAAAAAGTGATTGAGGTTGAGGGAAGAATGACAACATTACAATCAGAGATACCAGCCATGGCCGGGGAGATTAGCACCAGCGCAGGGTGGGGGGCCACCCCCTTGCTGCTGTCACCCTTTTGTTTATGGATCAAATCCATGGCAGAATAGTGGTTTAGGAGATTTGAATTTTTTTTTTTCCATCTGTTTTTGCACTGGAGGGAAGGTTGTCTTGCACACTAAACTGCTTTATTCTTTTAGAGGGTTTTGTTTGAGGTTTGTGGTGTTTTCTAATAGGACAGAGCATAGCGGCTGATTATGAACTATAGGGTTGCTTATTTTCAATATTTAGATAGAAGAAATGGAAGGCTTTCTAGTCGTGCATTGTGATTACAATTTAAACGGGGTCAGACTTGATTGATTTGGCTGCAGAGATGTTCAGCCAGGTGGTCGTTAGACAATGGGACAGCTGACTTGGCATCTTGGACAAGTTTTCTGGAACAGAATTTGAATGGAGCGATTGTGGAGACTAATCAACCTCCTGCTGTGAGAGGGTCACTGCTACCCAGTTAAATTGGCATTTCATGTTTCTGAACTCATCTGGGATGTCCCGGTTGGCATAACGCATGTTGGAACCGTGTGACAACTGTCCTCTGTCGTTTACCACCAGTACTGAGACAGAAATCCAATTAAGCAACACTTTTGATTGAGGTTTCGGAGATTGTTCAGTTACTAGGTCTCCCTGCAACACCTGCTCTTCACTTATTCCTGCAGTAGGATGCATTGCTCATCAATAAGCACAAATCTTAGGCAAGTGCTCTGGATGTGGAGCCACTACCTGCATGTTCTAACAGTAAGTCTAAATCCATCCAGTATGAAGAATAAAATGCGAGCAGACCCCTGTTAGTTTATCTGGTGGAAGAGGGAATTGGGCGAGCGGAGTTGGAGGAAAGTAGATGGATTTATTTAAGGGAAGAAATAAGGCTGTTATCAAAGTCTGTCTATTTGCTGCTGATATGGGTAGATAGTGTTGAGACAGAGGGAAGCAGGGAGCCAGCGCTGCTCTGATTAAGCTTGTAGCCTGATGCAACCAAGTGGGAGCTAGAAGAAAAATACACTTCAGAGATAGGGAGACATCATAAATACTTAGATGAGGACATTGGCAACAGTGTTTGGAAATTGAAAGAAAATCCTACTTGACCAAGCCACACAGTAGCCAAAGGCACAAGGTAATTAAATAAGAACTCGTCATCCTAAGATACTGAGAAACTGTGTGTGGTGGTTGCAAGAACAATTTGGATGTTTGATCCTAGCGATGCCCAAACCATGTCCTTGAGCAAAAAAAAATACCATCTGCAGCATTTGCATGCTCTTTATAAGTTACTCTGAATAAAAGTGTCAGCTTCAGAGCTTAAATGTGAACACAAAGCATAAGACTTGGAACCTGGCAAGGATGTCCACTGGTGGTGATTCAGTATTTTTAGCCTGTGGGAAGGGTGGGGTGGGGGGGGCAATTTGGGGATAAATCTAACCCACCGTCCCCACCCCTCAAGGCAGCCCTTACGACATTTGTCATTTTACCCCAATCTGTAGTCTCAACAGGGTGGAGGTAGGGCTAAAGACATGAAAGGGAAGACAACAGCAGGTTTGGCATAGAATTGGGGGTTGCTGTTCACAGCCCCACCATACTTGCCCTTGGGTTAGTGTAGTGGAAAACGAGGGAGAGAGAGAGAGAGAGAGAAACAATGAGTGAGAGCCTGAGTGTGTGTTTGTGTTGTGAGAGGGAGAAAGAGAAAGAGAGAGGCCGAGAGAGAACAACAGCAACTGCAGGCAGGAGGGAAATGGAGACAGCAGCTTAGAAACAGGAGGTAGATGGAGAGCAGAGGGTCCCCCATTTTCATGGAGATAAAGGAGCTCTAATGAATTTGAACCAGTGCCCTCCAGGGATATACCATAAGGGCAAAAACAGGAAGGAGCAGATTGAGGTTTAGTGGCTTTTTAAACTACAGCCAAACTGTCTTTTAGACACACAGGGGTGCTCCCAATTCTGCAATCACTAAGATGGCCGTCGCCCCACTTGCCAACTGCCGCGGGTGAGGCCTGTGCCAGGGCTCAGAGAGGATTTGATGCCAGACGAGATGTGCCTAACTGGCCAGGCTAGAACCACTCCCCCAGCCAACAAGATCATTTATCTGCCTATCTAACTCAATTTTGTTTACCTTCATTTGCATTGCGCTGTGTGTGTGTGTTGGTGCGCTGATCGAAGTGTAACGGCGAGTGGTACTGTGTAGTCTATAGTGACCTGTGTTACTGAGTGCAAATGTGAATTAAGGGATTTGTTTTCTTCTGCGTGGTAGAATTTGGCACATAGAATAAAGAAGTGTCCACCATATAACTGATTTTATGTTGCATTTAGTGTGCAGTTCTTGCAAATACCCACATTTGATGATCAGTTTTGCTTTATACCATGTTTGGAGGCCTTAGTCACCCATGAAGCTCACATTCAGCAAGGCTTTTGGTACACCAAGGACTCTGACTTTGCCTGGAGTCTGCACCTACGCGCCATATCTATCATTTTTACAACGTGTTGTTTTACCACACGGAGAGACCAACTGCTGCCTGTGGCATCTCCCCCCGTGAAGAGGTAATGGTCTGGCCCCCAGGCTGTGAGCCTAGCCAGTTAATAATGAAGGGGGCCCCTCCATTGTAAATCACAGAGGGATCTTGTTTGGCTCACACCTTTGGAAGTATTGCATGGGAGTAGCATGTGTTACAAAGGACAGCCTGGCCTCAGTGCAGGCAGACAAACTGAGAAAGAAAGAAGGCTGCTTTGAACATGATGGATGGTGGCCTTTGCCTCTGTTTGTGTCATATGGGATCTGAATATTAAAAGGGAGCTGAGGAGATGAGACATGAGCTGTTGTGTCATATTTATGTTCGGTGAAAGGCAGTTTGTTATGTTTGACCCCTCTGGGATATTGGCATTTTCATCCCAGGCTGTGGTGGAAAACTTTACCACTTTCAAGCAGCAGACACACATCTGACGCGGATCCATTTAATGCATGCTCAATTCCCAGTGGTCCCATGAGACGCCCGTCACCGTGCTTGTCGCTGTCAACAGAGACTCCAGTCTAAGTGTAGTATACTTCACTGATTAGCATGAAAATTACACTGAATTACATTGAATATTGCCATTAAATGTCGGTTTACCTCTCCGTCTCTCCATATGCTTCCTCTCCTCTGATCACCCATGTGTGCACCATTTCTCTCATTGCTCAAATCCCTCTCCCACCCTTTTTTTTTTTTCAGCATCAGGTAAATGACATTTAAATGTCAGTATAATTGAATCTATTTCCATTCCTGATTGCGGTGCTGGCTAGCCAAAGCTGGGCAGTGTGTGACCCACATCGAACCCTGATTGAAAGGAGGATTGTAAATGAGAGTTCGCTGAAGTAGTTTTAATTTGAGTGTCAGTCTGAAAGGGCCGATTGTGGCCTTTTTGCAGCTTTGGTCCGAAGAGAGGTTTTTGAATTTGGTTTAGGTGGTTGGGAATACGAAATGTTGTTTTCCTTTAAAGGTCTGACATGTTGGCTGTTGGTAGTTTTTCCCTTGACAGATATGTGTATCCAGCGTGAAAAAAAAAAGCAAATTCTGAGATCAATAGCGCAAGCAAGCAAACAAGTATGAAGTCCAAGAATCAGAGCAGCACCGGTTTAGCAATGTAACATACATTTGCTTGGCCCGAGACTTAATATGTATCACAATGGTGCACTAAGGAAGGACATAACATGCAGATGAGAGTGGTAGGAAAGTGATTTTTTTTCTTTCTCTGTGCAGTAAGCAGTGGCTTGAACCTATTTGGATGAAATATAAAGTGTAACAATTTCTCTAAATTGCCCCTTGCACGCTGACAGCCAACCTTAAGCCTCTCAGGCAGATTGGAGTTGAACATAGTATGTTTATAGAAAGAAGCCAGGAGGAACCTTGAGGAACCTGGGCCGGTCTTTGAAGTCAGCTATTTTCCTTCACTTCAAGTGCGTCACTCACTTCAAAGCGGGAATTTCACACAAAATGTACTGATTTTACCCCCCTCCTCTCTTTTGTGTAGAATTTACGGCACATAAAACGGGTCTGGGGAGACTTTGTCAGAAGGTATCTGTAACCTAAGATGACTCCGCTCGTGTGTGCGTGCTCGTGTGTGTTTCCGTGCCTCTGACAGCCAACATAGTTGAGAGTGTGTGTGATCTTGTGCATATCTAAAGATGCCTGCAGATGCTCTGTGGTGGGTCCGAGGCTTTGCTTTTGTTAACGAGATGGAATCCAGAGAGCGTCAGCCACGAGTGGAGTCATGGTTAGATAGGTCTGACCCCTGTGGTTTATGGTTTAAAAGGGGGATTTGAATGTGGTTGGTGAGTAAGACTCTCCACTACTTGAAGTCAGCCGCCTTGATAAAAAACAAAATTCACATTGCGTGCTTGCGATTCCAAATATGCATCAGTTACAACACAACTTCCTATGTGCTAATGACTTGTATCAATGAGATAAAAGGCATCTACGGAGCGAAATGGCTGGCATACCGCGGGAAATTAGCTCGTGCTTGTGTGCACTCACTGAAGTCATGTTTGCGCAGGGAGGTTTTAGTGCTTATCAGCCCGTTCAAGCTCCTTTAATTTTTTTTTTTGCCATCATTGTTATTGAAACCTCTACTTGATGTTTTCCACTTTAGTAGTTGAAGCCAACACTGGCAGACAAGCCTGTAAACAGATGAGGGAGTCCTCTCCACTAACTTGTGTGTACGTGCGTGCTCGTGCAATATCGCGTATACTCGACTGTCTGCTCGTGTCTGTATTAGTTTGTGATCAACACATAATTTGGAACAGCAGCCATCTGTGTATGCGAAGTTGCGAGTACAACTCACAGCTGCAGCCCTGTATGTGTGTGATGCGTCTTCCCTTGCCAAACATGAGTGGTGAACAATGGGGAATAGTGTACCGTTCATCTGTAAGTGTCAGAAAGTGGAGACGCAGTTTGGGTGGAAGCTATGTGTGGAGCCTCTTGCACAGTCTAACATGTGGTTTCCTCGCAGCCTGCCACCTTTCCCCGTCTTTTCGCCTCCCACCGCCGAGCACACCCTGACCGCACACCCCCCCACCACCACCTCCCACATGTCTTATATCGAAGGTGACTTTGGCCTCTTGTCCCCTTGGCTTCAATTTATCTGCAAGCCAAACAATGCTGTAATTGACTCTCGAATAACAAACAGGAGGACATTTTGCCCTTCAACAACCACCCAAGACACAATTTAAAATCTTCCTTTGTTCATTTTTGACTACGTAGATTGAATCCGATGTGCTTAAGATGCTTTCAAGAGTTCAAATCCTTGCCCACCAGCATCCAAAGCATTCCAAAGTAAACCCCCCCCCCCATGAAGCCAATTTGCACTTCGGCTTTGAATTGCAGCCAAATGCGCGAGATATTTTTACCCAGAGTCCGTGATCTCGCTTGATCTGAGTCGGTGCAGGTCGTTAGCTGAGGCGATTGCATGCACTTGACCTGTTGGCGCGGGCGGCGTGGGCATGCAACACTGGGTGCTGAGACAGGAGGGAGGGATAAAGGAAGAGAGAAGAATGCTGAGATATGTGTGTGTGCTTCATAAGAGAGAGAGCTTTTTTTTTTTTTTTTACTAGGACGGAAGGAAAGAGAGAGATGGAGGCAGGGAGTAGGAGTTAGAGGTGGTGGAGGAGGAGGAGGAGGAGGAGGGGTAGATGGAAAGGATTCCTCTGAGACCAAGGCTGCCAGCTCTGTCAAGGAGAAGACTGGAGAGGGAGGAAGAGAGTGCATGAAAACAAGAGAGGAGGAAGCATGTGAGGGGAGGAGGGAGTCGTAGTAAATTAGAAAGTATGATAGAGAAAAGGAGGAACTGACAGGGAAGCGTTATTAGCGGCGTGGCAGACGTAACATTTTTACCTCGTCGTTTGATGTGGGGTTCATCAGATTTTAATGATGCTGCACATTACCGTGCACCACTCCTCGGTTAGCATGTCAGCGTATTGCAGAGAGGTGGAAGGACATGGCTGGATACCCCACAACAAACACCCTCACTCGTGTTGTCCTGCCTCAGTCCCCTCCCTTATTATTAAGGGGTGAAAAAAAAACAGTCTTACGGCTGTAATCTCCCCTTACAGCCTATTCAGTGACAAAAGCTTCCCCCTCCTCATTTCAGGCCTAATGTATCACATCCACCCATTTCTACTCCGGCACCCCCCCTCGGTGCTTACCGTGCCGTCTTTAGATGACCTCCGTGGTGGGTGAAAATGGACTAAAGGCCACGGATGGAAATAGTATCAGCTGATAAAGGCAGCAGGTGATCTGCAGTGCTATATGCAGTTCAGGCAAGATTTGATTTCTTCTTGCCTGCACCTGATTCCGAGGTTGCCTTTGGACTATTACGGGACTGTTTGATTCCATTTGAACTCTTCTCGCAAGTAAACACGGCAACATGGTGCGGAATCATTTGACTTGTCGGGACGTGTGTGTGGTTTTTTTTTTTCTATCGCTTTCTGGGATGATGTCACGCTGGGTTGTAGCGTTGTTGACACAAGGTGAATTATGCTCCCCTCGGCTTTCATCTTTTAGCAGCACCCGACTCATCACCTGGCACTCCACAAGAAATCAGATGACACCTCTTGATGTTAACTTTGGTTTCTGCATTCCTCCCAGCAAATATCAGCCCAGCTTTCAGTCAGTGTGATGTGCTGCCACCATCTCGCTCTCTCCCCTCCTTCAAATTGGCTCACTAAGTCAAGTATGATGGGTAATGTAGTTTGTGGATCCTCACTGCTCGTATCACTTCCAGCATTTGCTGTCTGTAATGACGCACTGGCAGTGACTGTCACCTGGTGCTGTCTTCTTGTCCTTCACGCGTCGGCTCAAATTTCACAGCAAGCCGCAGTTTTGACAAACAAGGACTTTACACTGTCGAACAAGTCAGTCCCTCAGAGAGGACCATTGATTGGATTAGCATTAAGACGCTGCTGTGATATCTTTAGAAAGAAGATGGAACTCTTGGAAGAATACGGAACAGCTGTTGGCAATTTTGGGTTTGCTTGTGACAGGAATGTTATGCTATGGCGTGGCGGCATTTTCTGAAGCAAACCTTGCTATATTAACACCCTCGCCCCTTTCAACCTACCACATCTCAAAAGGCTTGTGGCGCTCCGCAGCATTGTAGCGTGGCATCTAAGAAGAATCACCCCCCTCTGCCACGACATCCCTTCATGTGGCCGTGTTGTTGTTTGGTTTTAGTGCCCCAGCTGTTGAAGTGAGGCTCCAACCACTGTCACATGGGCTTCGCATGTAGGTCTCGAAGCGCACAGAGTTTTTCGGGCCGTAAGCCAGTGTCCAGACTGGATAATGGCTGTGACCAGACTGAGGTGAGATGTTGGCCTGTAGAATTTTTGTTCTATTCAGAGCAGTCTGTATCTAAACTCGGGCATATTTAAACCCAACACAATGTAAAGCACTCTGTACATAAAGCTGTTTCACAGCTGCATATAGTCTGGCAGCTATTGCTATACTTAGTCCCCAAGGACTGCGGTATTGTTCCAACTCTGAAAGGCTTCTGTCGACATTTCTTTTATTTATCTAAGAAGATTTGCAGGGGATATGGACTGTTTTTAAGGAGTCTGACTTCACGTTTATCCAGTTCCACACAGATCCTCCTGGGAGAGAACGGTGGCATTGGAAACCAAAATGAGGAGTAACTCTGGACATGAGCAGTTTACAGCAGACCAGTGTAATACAACATAGCGGACTCTACTGAAGAGATTTGTTTGATTCTCCCACTCAGAGACGTGTGGGCCGAGATGGTAGTAGAACGGTGTGTCATGCTTACTGGCTTCAGCCAGGAGGTTGACCAGAAAAGGCATGATCCAAGACTTCACCTCAAACTAGAGCTGCCTGTGCTTTTAGAATACAAACCTGCACATCAACATATGAAAAAAGCACATGCAGAGAAATGTGCATGAAACAGTGCCAGCACCAGTTGAATGCTTCCCGGAGTGAGAGTGCAGAGGAAGGGCACTGCCTGAAAGAAACAAAATGATATTTTTGGGACAGTAACAGCTTTAAAGGGTCAGACAGAAAACAGCTTTAATGTAGAGAAGCCTTTGTTGCCCTTAATGTCATCTTGCACTCCTATAAAAATGCCAAAAAAAAAAGATGTGGGACGAGACAGCGAATTGGGAGTAAATTTGTTTGGAGTTATTGTACCCTGGAGTCATAATGTTTTAATTTGGCTCCGCCCTCCCCAGTTGTGAAATTTCTGTGGCCTGCTGCCACGTAAACAAAACACATTTAGCATAATTGCACCTTTGGTGTAGGCCTCTCTTCAAGGCAAGGTATTGATTTTCTCTCCCCCCTCTGTCTCTTTCCTGCTCTGCTCTTTGTTTTTCTTCTCCTCAGCTTTATTTTCTCTTTTGCATTCCTTGGCCGGAGTGCTCGATCGCTCAGCCTCTCTCCTCTCTTTCTCTCTCTCTCTCTCTCTCCATCTCTCCTGCCCTGGCGCTCAAGTGGAAAAATAGTAACAAGAATGCAATTCGATTACAGTTGCCAAAATAATGCTCACCTTATTGACACCAAAAGCCTGGTTGCCAACCAGCCGATTTCTCAGCTCTGTGTTGAAGTTGCGGAATCCAGCGCTGTTCTCGGTTCGGGATGCAAAGAGGAGACCACGCTTAAAAAAAAAAAAAAAACACTTGTAGCTGTGATTTACTGTGTTGATTTGTTAAAGGGCACAATAGTAGATCTGCAGCATGTGGGAGGAATCCTACGGACGGCTTCCTCTCTGAAACTGGAGATGAGTGCAGTGGAGCTGCTTGGAGTCGTTCTGTTCATGACACACAAACGTTCATACAAAATGCACACTTCAAACATTCATTTATCTTTACGGCATTGAGACATTAAGGAAATATTACAGACGATAAAATTCCCAAATCATTGGTGGTTTCGTTGGCAGCGGATGCACTGGCTAATATCCTCTCTTCACAACCTGCGGTGTTCCTTCTTCATCAGCCAGATTTGCTGCGATTCTTCGTCCCAAACCCTCCTCCTCTTCTTCCTCCTCCTCCTCCTCCTCAGCAGCTTACTGGCTGCTATCTCAACGTCTTATCATTCCTATATGATCCGATAACTTCTCCCCGCTTTAATTAACAAGCAGCGGTGGAGCCCGGAACATCTCAGACAGTTTTGCACTGATCAAACACCAGAAAGTCAGTGTCCATTACCATCCATGTCGCCTTTCAAGTCTTTTTCCAGCCAGCATTTGAAATCTCTCACATAGTTTCTGTCTGTCTTTCTCCTCAGTGAGAAATATACAATATTACATTTTCCATCTTATTTTTTTTCCCTCCCTTTGCACCTTTCTATGGTCCAAATGGGGTGAGAACATCTTCAGAACTTTTTTTTTTTTGTGTGTGAATGTGAAAACTATCAAATAGCAGCAAAGAATGAACACATTTTTTGGGGCGATGGCAGGATGCCAACTTATTGTGAAAGTTAATGGAAAAGTCAGGGATTCCTTTTTTAACCTTTTTACACGTGAAAACTCAGGTTGTTGCAATATATATCTTTGTAAAAAAAAGATAATTCCCTCAAATCTGAAATAGTTTGATTTTCTGACATGCAGCTTTAACTTAAACTGAGAACCGCTGTTGCAACTGGTCTTGGCTGTGGACTACAGGGTAGTTTCTGCTTTTCTATTTTGATTTTCAATGTTTGAAAGTCCCATCCAATTTCCAGAGCTGAAGGGAAAGGCTAGCTGTAAATGTGTATGTCCTTCTTGCTGATTTCCACAGTGCACCTCATGCCCTTACCTCTTGGATGTAAAGTGGAGGTTGAGTGGTGCCAGCAGTGGTTGAATATTGGTCGTAGTCTTTGCGTGTAAATTGTCAGCTTCTTATTAATTTTTCATCCGCGCAGAGCAAGGCTGGGGCAAAGACAGGGGCTGGATGTGAAGTGGGTGTGTGTGTCTGTGCTTGTGGTGATCCTAAATGGCGTCTCTTGCTTCAGTTTTCGTCTCTCCTGTGAGTTTTAATGATGAATTCAATCTGTCATATTTCGCAAACAAGCCAAAAAAGATTCCCAAATATGTCACGTGATGCGTAACAGTAGCCTCGTTCTCTCTGTCTCGCTCTTTCAGCCTCCTCTAAACGCAGCTTTGACATTGATCAGTGTAAAAAAAAAAAAAAGCATCGACCTGTTGTCAAAAGACAAATAGCTCCACACAAAACAATAAAAAATCAATCAAAAGAGTATTTTTCTTTTTCAACGTTTAGTCAGCTGCTTTTAGAGCAGAAAAATAAAAGATTTGTGTAACATGGAAACCATTTTGAATTCATGAATAGTTTAAATACATAAAGTTAACCCCGATAGCAGGTGAACGGAGCAAACAAATCTGGAAATATCTCCCGTGTGTGTGCCGCCCTCTTCTTCTAGTCTGGCTGCAGCTACTCAAGACCTCCTGCCTGGATTGACCTCAAAACAACGTAGCACAGAGGCTGACACACACACACACACACACACACACACACACACACATGCACGCATAAGCACACACACACACACATGCACACATAAGGCCAATTATCCCCAGCCCATTACAGCAAATTATATCCCTCCTGTCCGTATATAATACCCCTTTTATACACGGTGTAGATCTGCTAAATGTGTGTGTTCTACCCACATTTGACCTCCTTTTTACCGGTTTGCTGTCGCAGCTTTACTGTCGGGCCGCCTTGCTTACAGAAGCTCCATTTTAAACGTGTAGTTCCAGACCACAGAATAACACAAATGAACAAAATATATTGAAGTGTCAGGTCAAGCCGACGACCTGCTTATAAGCAACCTCGCCGATGGAAAAAAAAAAACACACCGACAGCAAACGTGGACGTGTTGCTTTGAGTTGAGACAGAAGATCACGCAGGTTTGATGTCCAGGTTCGCCGACGCTGTAAACACGGGGGCTGTTTGTACACAGCGGCTAAGTGGTTGACGTCAAGCCAGTCAGATGTACAAGCCGAATACATGCCGCCGCCGCCGCCAGTTACTCTCCCTTCATTTGAGTGGACGCACTCCCACACCTCTGAATGTCAGCGCACATGTAATGTGATGTCACTAAGCGTGTTAACATACATAAGACATGATTTCAACATGAACACACAAGGATACGCTGCTCACGGTGTAATGAGCGCTTGTAAATACTCAAGTGTCCTGTCGCCTACTGTACCCGTCTGTAAATACTCTACTTTGCACATGTCAGTGGAGAGAGAGAGAGGCAGAGAGAGAGAGAGCGAGAGGCAGTTAGGAAGTCATTGAGGGCCCCTCAAGTCTGGTGGAATGCAGAATGGGGGTTGGCGGTGGGCGAACGTGGTTTAGTCTGACAGCGAAGGAGAGCGAGCGAGCGAGCGAGTGGGGGTCTGCTTCTCCGAATTCAACACACATGCACCCGCTGCAGCCTACTATATTTTTACAGTATGAATAGGCTCACACAGATGTTCGGTGTTTATATGGCCCTCATCAGCTTCGATTCAACCCTCCCTCCGAGCAGCTGCGCACACACACACACACACACACACACACACACACACACACACATTCGAACAGGCTGGAACTTGCTATTTTTAGTCACAGCCTCGGGTGGTGAGGAAGCTTAGAGTGCAGCAACAGGCAGAATATAGTCTTTTGTTGAAGGAAGAAGAAAAAAAAGAAAAACCTAATTTGCAGGTTCGACTGTTCGTCTAACACCTTCTCTTCCTGGATGTGATATCCATCCCGTAATCTGACAGGGGAGGGGTTTCCAAAATAAGGACCTCACCTGCTTCTTGTAACACATCCAACAGAGACATTCTTCTAATCTACACACTCTTCAAAAGTACCTGACCTTTTGCTGTAAGTGCCTCGTTCATTGTTCCTTGTTTGCGGTTTCATTTCCAGCCAGAAGTCTGCGGCGCAGGATTCAACCTGTGTCGATGCCTTTATCGCTGCCTTTGATTCAAGATGTAGACGGTGATTGTGGTGCTCCCGCTGGTTTTCATGCCACATAGCGGTCTATGATAGAGTGAAGCTAAAACTCTCCACTGAATCACAGCGCGGTAATCACGATTGCCATAATGATATAATATAAACACAATTTAGATGTCAACACATTAAAAAATATTGGACGAGAACTTACAGCTACTCAAGTATTCATAAATTATGCAATTCTAAATCACATTGCTGCAGGATTGAACTTTTTTTTTGATTTATAGTCCAACTGCAGCTTTACAGTGTGACACCAAATCTTTGCATGAATTTAGGGTCTTGGAGGAGGAAAAAAAAAAGGTACTCAGAAGTGGATAAGGGATCTCTTCATGCTGCAAAGAGTGACCAAGATCTGGCGCTGATCCAGAGAAACAAAAGGGCTTTCGCATGTCGATTCGACTGCCTTGGAATCGACATGCCGCTGGTGTTTTAGTATTTCCATGTGTGTCCAGTTATTTAGCTGGATGTCCAGAGCTGAGCAGCGCTAAACTAATAAAGAAATGTGTGTTTTGAGTGTTTTGAATTTCAATGAGCCTCAGATGCGTAGTGATCGGAAAAGGAGGGGGGGGTAGTTAAAATTGATTTTCGGCTGAGCAAAAACAGATGCATGTGAGCCAATGAGCAGGCACACACACACTCACACACACACACAAACGTCAGCAGGAATATGCCGGCGCGTATGCACAATCACAGACACTCACACTTATCCAGACTACTCATACACTCCTGTATTCGGGAGGTTAATTGAAGGTTATAACTGGGGAGCTGAAGACGAGAGGCTTTCAGCAGTGTGTGTGTGTGTGTGTGTTAGTGTGTGTTCACCTCCTTTGCTCGCCCTGACCTCCCCACTCCCCATTTCTCCTCTTACTCTCTCTCTCTCTCTCGCTCTCTCTGTCTTCATCCAAAGCCCAGTCAAAATGTGCAGCCATGCAGATACCTACAATCTCATTAATTCAACCCAGCGGCTATACTGCAGTGCTAGCTCTCTGCTGCTCTCTCCCCCCCTCTTCTTCTCCTTCCATATGCAAACACTTCCTCTAAAAGGTTAATATAATCTGCCACTGCTGAGGTTAACTATCTGTGGACACACTCTAAGAAATGATGTGTCGACACATCTCTCCGCTTTGTGTTTTTTTTTCTTCTCATATCTGTATTTATTAATCTTCCTGCATAAACTGTGCTTGTTTGCAGCATAATGTTCTTGCTTTGTAGTTAAACCTTAACATAGATGGTGACACTGTTTAAAACTGTGGTAATTGTTGGAGAAAGCAAGGCGGTAATAAGGAGAAGTATTAAAGTAAAGGAAAATTAGTGAACTTGATAATAGCTTTATGTGTAGTTGTTTTTTTCTTGAAATGCAACATACTTTTTTAGTATGTTAGAAGGTTTGATTTTCAGTCTGCAAACTGGTTCTTATGACCTCGGATGAGCGAATTGCATTCTAAAAAAGAAGCCGTCTTGTTTACAAGCACTCCGAGCTGAATTAAACTCCTCGTATTTCTCTGTTTTTGGTGGTCCAGCTGATACGCAAACTCTCAAATGGATGCCCTCGGTTCACATTTGTTTACCCTGGGAACCGTGGAAAACTGCAGTCTAACTTCCTCCCTGTTGTGATTGTAAGCAATATGTTGAATCCCTATAATCTTCCGTATGACGGACCCGTAGCCGGCCTTGACCTCCGACCTCTGTGACTGCTTTCCTGTAAACAAGATGGTTATCTCATTTTTAAGGCTTTTGCATACATTGACTTCCTGCCGCTCGAAGTGGAAAATCTTCCCGGGGAGACGACAATATACTGGGGTGTCAAAATAGGTCTTTCTCCAGCTTTGGCTTAGCTTTTGAGTTAACTGTTGAAATATCAATATGTGGATTCTGGGTACAGCCTGTACGCATTAGGGAGTTGTTTACAGTGATTATTAAATGATTGGTATGTGGCACAGGCCCATGACATTGAGGATAAAGCCCTTTTCTAAGTGTCGAGGATTGGCTTTTTGTGACAGGGGGACTTTGATGACTGTGTGTGTGTGTGTGTGTGCATAATAGCACTTTGTATTCATGTGAGTTTGTCTTTGTGCATACCCATATATGTGTGTCTGCATATGAGTGACACTTGCGCTCAGTGGCTCTTTGTATCAGTGTGTATTCGTCTTTGTGTGCATCCCATGCGCCTGTGCATGTGTGTGCCCTTCTATCGTCACCCTCTTAGAGCCTCTCTCCCACACACACTCATTAAAATGTCATCCTAAGCACGGCCATCTATTCTATCTGTGGAATGCAGGAGGCTGGGAGGGAGCGAGGCAGCAGCCATATTGAGTTTCTGGAAAAATGGAGGGGCTTTGAGGGTACAAGGCATAATGTACATTTTTCTCAATGTGTGTGTGTGTGTGTGTGTGGTCCCGGTAATTGACTTGGAATTTTCTAGAAGCCTTGTGTGGTGTGTTTCTAAGTAATTGTAATCTAAGAAAGCACCAATAATTTATAGGACTAAGTGTAGTGGTAGCGTGTAAGTTGATTCGATAACGAACGAAAAATAATAATTTAGATGATCTCTTAATTACTTCAGTCTCTTGAGAAACAGTCCTTGTTTCTAAAATGTAAACCTTAAATGGTTTCCTACATTTAATTTCATTGTACATTTAATATATTTGACTGTTGGTACGTTGTTGGAACCAATGTGCTCCGATACATACTCTGCTACATGCGCTGCTGATGGTGCTAAGTATTGCTCTGCCGGACAAACTATATCATATCATCATTTCTAATCTATCCCAGGCATTTTTTTCTGTTATGTTCTGTAGAAGAAAGTTTTCATATTAGCATATATCCAACAACATATATGGCAGCGCTGACACGTCTGTGATAGGCCAGTATCGGCTTATAATATTGGTCAACTGACACATAAGGCGGGCTGCAGTTGGTACAGCTTTTATAGTTACTTAAGGGCCCATATATGTAGCCACTACTCTGTACACTACGCTCTGGGCCCTGATCTGCTATTACTAATGCGTATTTTCCGTCAAGACTTTAAGAACTGTTGGTGACCAACCTGGACTGTTTTTCCTAGGGTTACCTCCTGCCAGTAAACTCATAGTGAAGACAGCATTGGGCAAGTTTTTGAAAAAAAAAGTCACCCACATTTAGCAAAGTCATTTCCACTCCAAACCATCTGCTCGGTGCAATTGCCACTCTAAATCACAGCGGATGCATGTACAGTCACACCAAATGTTGCCGTATTTCACAAGTAAAAACTATGAAGAGATTATTTCACGACGGAAAAATCGCAGAAGCCTTAATGTTTCCGTAAAAACCACGTTACGATATAATCTCCTCTCTGACCCTCGGATATCGTATAAATGTTTTGTGATATCGCAGGTTTAAGATACCCTTGGGTAAACCTTAGGGAATAAAAAAACTGCAACGTAGAGGAAGGCTGCTACAAGTTCATTATTGAACACGACGGAAACACTCTTGTAGGAATAATATTAAGATATCATCGCGGATAGGAAATGCCAGATAAGTAGATACAGCTGCTGCGAACTGTACTCAGCACAGGAGATCATTATTATAAGATTAGTATAGGAACTTACCGTCAGGGCTGTTGTCAGCTTCCCATTTTCTTTGGCTTCTCTTCGTTTTTTTTTCTTTCTTTCCTCTCTCCTTCCCATTTCCCTCGAACCCCACCATTTCCATGGTAAACAGACAGATGAATAATTTAATCACGATCGATTCGTTTGTTTCGGGCTCAAATGTCAGGGTGTCATTTGATCACTCCCCACTCCTTCACCACCCCACCCTACACCCCCTCCCCGCCTCCTCATTACTCCACAGGGCCAAACAACAGGCTTTCCTCCCTTTAATGAGGAGGAGGATGCCTCCCTGTCACCGAAACATGTTTATTGAAGGAACTGTTGTATAGTCTCAGCGCCGATCCGTCTTGTTTCACAATTGTCTGCTGCCAGTGTGTGGGTGTCTTTGTTCCAGCGGTGTTTTCTAACCAAGTTCTGATGTTGTAGTCATGCATTTTTACCTCGGCCTATAAGATACAACTGTGCGTCTGTCCATTCTGACCCCGACGCTGTTAGCATGACTGTGTGAAGATCAGTCACCATGTTGTTATTTTCCCCTCTTCCTCTAGTCACAGAGGAGTGAAAGTCAGGCAGACAGGGGGTGGACCAAGGGAGCGAAGTTAAACAAACAAGAAAAAAAAAAAAAGGCGGCAGATGAGTGATGTTAAGATGAGAGGGAGAGGAGAGAAAGATGAGGGTGGAAGGCAGCAGGGGAAGTTTGGAAAAACTAAAGAAAACAAGTGATCGCCAAAGGAATTAAAGGAGGGCCTGCAGAGCACGAAAGGAGATTGAATGACAACATTTATAGAAAATATGAAGAAAAACGCGGCGCAAAACATGGAATAGAAAAGCCTGAGGTGTGCTCGCTGCATTGCTGCATCAAACAAAACAACATGTTTGTGCAGAAAATCAAGCACATTACCGCCAGTGCCTGATTAAAGTATGAATAAAATATAATTTATTTAAAATATCACATGATTGGTTGCTTTCCCGGTTGCTTTGTGGGAAATAGTCTCTGCTGTTTACATCCAAATGTGCAGCAAGTATTCGCACACTGTTTGGTTTGATTTTAAGCTAATTAATATATGAGTCAGTGAGACAGCGTTAAGGCACAAGAAAACACACAGAAGTAGAGAAACTGGAATGCTCTTTGCAGCTGAAAAAGGTGATCCATCAATGTTTTGTCCTGTTGTCTTTACATCTCATCCCTGCAAGGATTCACATATTTACATGCACTACATCTGTTTGGTCAGCCGTCTTCTTCTGCAAGTGCTGCACTTGGAGGCAGGTTATCACCGCCTGTACATCAGTGGGGTGGTGTGAGCCACTGGTAGGAATGTAAACGACATCATCTGTGTGCATGTGTTGTGCACGAGACAAACGACACTGACTCATGAAAAATGACAGTCACACTAGAGGAGGTTTAAAAACAGCTTCTTTGGCGTTTAGGTATGTAGCTGCATTTCGATGGCTTAACACAAACTGATTAAATAACAAGATTGAAACAAAATATTAAGGTAATAAAAAGGAGGAAGGAAGGAAAGCGAAGTCAGTGTGTGTCTGTGGGTGTCGGGGGGCCACAATAGCCCCTGTGTTATCTGCTGTTGATGATGAGGCAAGAAGGGGCAGCTGGTTCACATTTCCATGGTGCAGGGAGATGGCAGCCAGCTGCACTACAGCTCTGAGGAGCCTGCCACACACACACACACACACACACACACACATGCACACTCACAAGCACGCACACACCCACACACACACTGTCACTCTGGTGGAAAACGATATTGCTGTTGTTGCTCCGGGTTCATTCATGAGTTGACCTGGCTACGAGCTACGAGCGGTGCTGCAATGCCCAGGTGACTGCGGTGCCCTCGTGGGACCTTGTTAGTGACAAACACACACAAACTTGCCACAGAGTCAGTTCACACCTACATTTGATATCTGGGGCGCCGAGCGTTCACAAAATAAAGCTTTTTTTTTTAAAACTGCAAAACATCCTATATTTAATATTTAGCATCGGCGAAATAGGAAAGCTCCCGTCAGTTCATTAATCAAGTAATAAACTCGCCTTTTTAAAGTCTTAATTGGCTTCACGTAAATTAAACTACCAGCGAAAACATAAATTTTAATGTACTTTGTCACCCTCTAGAGAAGGTGATAATAGTGTGGCCCAGTGGCAAACATCATCATAATGATCATATTCTGACGGGAATACCTCGCTTTGGCTCTCTTCCCTCTGCCTTGCCCTCATTTTTTCCCTTTAATATGATATTTTTTGATAAGAAAAGGTGTCTTTGTAAAGCTGTCTGAGAGAAAAATGCTGGCACACTAAATATGTTATATAAAATATTTTATCAAGCAGTCCTGCTGCACACAAATTCTGTTTTACCGAGCTGGGGATGAGCCACAGTCCTAAACGTATACAAGCTTGCCGTAGGCCTGGGTGGGTTTTGTCTTGTTGACACTGCATCCTCTCATTTTGTGTCATTGTCTCTAATTTCCCTCAGAGGCTTTCCTGCTATCATGCCAGCAAACACAGGGCTGGAATGAGGGATGAAAGGGCAATAGAATAGTGATTAACTTTATAGTACCTGTTAAGCTGCTTTGTGTGTGTGTGTGTGTGTGTGTGGATGTATGCACACTGCTGCATGCGTCGGTATTCACATTAGTGCACGTGATAGGAAACGCCACGCTAATGCGCGCTTACGCTCTTGCAAACACAGCTCGTACGTACCGAGTCGGTGGCGGAGGCAGAGGAGGGACGGGTGGAGCAGATGGAGCAGCCTGCTTCTTGCTGAGCGAGCTTGACGACAGCTGAACAGCTTGAGGTGTACCGGAGTGGCAGGCCACAAACACACACATAGCACACACATGTAGCGTACATACAAATGCACCGACACCTCACGCACGCATTTCTCTGCAGTGGCAAAAGCCACACACGTGGACAGTTGTGCTCGTATACACCCGGTGAAGACAAGCAGAGCAAGTGTACACACAGCACACACTCCCTCACACCTTCCGCCAGACAAGGCCTTCAATCAAGCCCTATTTATGTATAATTAAGAGCTGCAGTGTAACTGGTAGTTATGGCTTATTGGCTTGCTCTCTGTCTAGCCGTTTCCTCCCCTGTCCCAGTGTCCCGCTCTTCATTTTCACCTCCTTTCCTCCCTCCGTTCCTCCCTTGCTACGAATCGTGACTCTCCAGTCGGCCTATTCCCTTAGCTGTGATTAGGGGCTTTGGATTCCAGCCTGCATGCATTTCAGGGCCTGGAGGCTTTGGAAAAACCAGCCGTCTTTTTCAATCCAATAAAGAAAGGCGAGTGAGGGTGATCCAAATATGCGGAGCGAGCAAGCAAACGAGTTGTACACAACTCTTATGGTAAATAACCAAAACAAAAAGAAATGTAAAAAGCGAGGAGAGGGAAAAAAAAAAAATAAAAAATGGGCCTCCTGGTTGAATGAAAGCCAGCAGCCTGCCTGGTGCCAAGAAGATGAGCAGCTTGGTGGTACGGCAGCCTGGCTCGGATGTCATATTTTTATGCTCCTTTTCAAATTCTGTACTCTGTATCACTCTTTTGAAAATGTTTTTAGTTCTGCCTCCCTGATGTTTTGATTTTGTGCTGTTGATAAGGCCTTAGAGGCACGTAGGCACTTTGTTGCAAAGCTTCCATCGTGTACTGCAGAAGCCTGGGAGGCTGCATGTTTTCATTCCTTCTATCGTACAGCCCTGCATGGGCTGATTTCACCGTGTTCCTCACCTGGTTGAAGGAGCAGACAGTGTGTGTGAACATGGCATTTCATCATTTGAAAGACTGAACAAACGCAGGAAGAGCCTGGGTCTAACTAATCGGGTAAATTGGCAAACACAATTATGCATCCGGTAATAAATAGGACAAAGACTAACATGTGGAGGAGCCCAACACTCTGGATGAGCTGCTCCTTTTATCTTGCATTAACTAGCTCATCCCTGGCCTTTTGGTGCTTGAGCACATTCAGAAACTGGCCACTAAAGCACCACTGTAGCTCTAATTACAGACACATTCGTTTGAGCTTCCTCCAAATCAAGGTGAGCCTGCACATGTCTCCTCTTTGGATGACTTTGTGGAAAAATGGAAAAAACAACCTGACAGACAAGAGTTAGGAGTGATGTTAAAAAGCAGTATCTTATACCATCATTTGGCTATAGATGGACTACAGGGACAGCGATGATGAGTCTTTGGCAAAGACACACCGTGGAAAATGGCCAGTGGATGTACTCATAGATGTCAAAACAATGGAAATCTTTCATTTTTTTGTGGGAGGGGGGTCTTCTCCTGGGGAACCGGCTGTGTCTTGGCATCTTCGGCAGTTTTGTGTTTACTTCTTGATAGCTCTTCAGGGGACAACACATGATGAGAATTCAGGCTGGGGATACCTGGAAAGAACAGAATAGCCAACACCAGTGGCCAAAACCTGTGGAAGTTGTTGACAAAACCCTGACAGTCCCAAAAACAATAGAGAACATGTCTTGTGGTTTGAGTTTCAGCCCTGCTGTGGATGTAAAAATCACTGCAGTCCTGAACCAGATTAGAACAGAGAAGGATTCCGTTTGTTGCTGCTAACCAGTTTAGTGTAAATCGGTGAAACTGAAAGGTTTCTGGTTTAATCCCGA
Source organism: Stegastes partitus (assembly GCF_000690725.1). Lineage (NCBI taxonomy): Eukaryota > Metazoa > Chordata > Actinopteri > Pomacentridae > Stegastes > Stegastes partitus. Next base: position 156,137 of record NW_007577880.1, on the reverse strand, counting down.
CACAGGAAGGTCCGCCTGAGCTGGAATTACAGCGCCCGCCATCGCGGCCAAAGTGCTCTTGAGCTAAACGCTCAAACCGACTCTGCAGCCTGAGCTTTCTTGTCTCCGCCTCGCCCGCTCTCTCTTTCTCAGTATTGTTCTCCAGGTCGGTGGGACTGGCACCGGCTCCAAAGGCACTGTCTGGGGCCAATACGAGACATTCATCTGTCTCCAGTAAACTGTCATCACAGACCTCACCTCCTCCCCCCATGGCTTCGTCATGCCTCAAAGTCAGACTCATCTACTCTGGATGTGGTTTCCCTCGGAGTCTGTGTGTGTGTGATTGCATTCAATCAAGGAGCAGGGGTGTGTCTCCTCCACCGCCGCTGTGTTTTCATCGCTCGGGTTGTAATTTTGTGTGTAAACAAGCTTTGTCTTATTTTTTTTTCTCCATATACGTGCACGTGTGCATATGTATTCATGCATCGTTCGGTAAACATATTACAGCAGGATGGTAGAACCATCTCTCCCTCGCTCTTTTTTATTTTTCCCTCTCAGTCTTTCCCTGTCTCCCCGAACTCCATGCAGAGTGACACACAGCACAACAATACACAGCATGGGTGTGCAAAGTGGTAAAATGACAAACACACAGAGAAAATAAAAGACAGCGAGACAGAGAGAGAGAGGGGTCTTGTTTATGCATTAGTTTCAGGACTTAAAAGCCCCCCCACCTACTTTACCACCACTTAAAATCAGTGTGGGTACTGCAGGCAGGAAAACAAACAAACCCCGGCAACCCCCTCCACCCCACCTCATTTCGACTTAGGGGGAAAATGCTGCAGAATAAATTTGCTTTTGTACTTTTGCACTCTCCTAAAAATCCGACTTTTTTTATTGGCGTGCCATAGCATGCAGCACATATAACAAAAACTACTTCACACGAGTTAAATCAGACCGGGGATGGACGGCTAGCTCACGGCGTCCCGCTGTGAAGGAATGCGTGGTGTAAAAAAAGAAAAAAAAAAAAAGAGGATTTAAAGAGGTTTACCAGCTGTCTCACCTCTCACCTTCGACCTCCGCACGCCGCCCTCCTCGGCTCCCTATCCAGGCCCTCGGAAATTCGTTCTCAAGTCAGCGGCGCACAAAGTGATGGGAGTTGAAAAGGATCGGTGGTGGTTTTGGGGAAGAAGGAGGGGGAGGTCATTCGTTCGGAGTGAAAGGGTCAGAAGGTGGAAGGGCGCTCCAAGGAGTGATAGCTGACTTTGTAGGAGAGAGACGAACACATGTCGGGGAAGCAACATGTGAAAGAGAGTTTCTTGTAAGCTCTATTGTGCCATCGTCGTCGTCTTTTTTTCCTGGCTTTTGCCCACGTGCATGCCTGTCGTCCACAATAACCTTCTGTCCGCCTCACAAACAAACTCTTTATTCCAGCGGGTGGGAGGAAAGTAAGGCCGATTCACAACGCCGGCTCTGTGTTTCAATATTGTGGAGGAATACATTAATATAGATCATGCCACATTATTACCTCCTACTGAATCTCCCTTCTGCTGGTGCAGCAGCAGCTACCAACTACTGGCTTGAGCCTCAGTGTTTTGGTCACAGGACACCAGACTTTTCACACTGGGACTGTCTGATGGTTATCTGGCAGCGCCGGGGAGGGGATTTTTCAGTTCTGGTTTTCCACAGTAGCTGAATGTGTAGTTCCCTTTTTTTGGGGTGAATGATTTCAGTTTCATCAGTTGATTGTCCGCGACAACCTGCTTGTTCTTTTTTGCAAGGTAAAGAAAACACATCAGCTTAAAACCCAATAAAAGTTTATTAGAATCGACAATTTTAATTACAGCGATCAACAGCCAGTTTGGGATAGAATCTGTTGTTTGATATTCAAATGCAACGTAGACGCTTGATGTGCTTTTGTAATGTGTTGCTCTCATCCTTTGGCTTGAAAGCTTTAGTTCTTCTTATGTGTCTTTTATTCTCTGTAAAGCAGGCGTCTGATTAATTTTTTAATCTTTGATTATCTGCTGAAAAAGTAGAACTTGGGTTTTTTTTTTTTTTAGTAGAAAGTCCCAAGTCAAAGTGTCACATTTGCTGTTGTCTGTTCCTGAGTCCCTTTTTTTAAAGCGGCTGTAAAAAACAGTTGTCTTTGCCTGCGTGTAGCTGGTGGTGCTGGTGGTGCGACTGTGACGAGCGTACTGACAGGCTGAAAGACAGAGTGTGGGTCAACCTCGCCATCTGTCTCTGCTCTTTACAATGCTGTGTGATTGACAGGGGTGCAGACACTCCCCAAACCTCCAGCCCAAACAGGGATCCACACAGCCTGCTGCACTCGGCGCTGCTATTTTATCTGCGGAAGTGTGTTGATTTTCTTTCTTGCATACAGAGACATCACCTGTTTGTGCATCAAATCGAGCTCCGGTTTGTTAGCCGATGCCCACTTTGGTGCCTCTGCTGCTCATGCTGCCTTGGTAATAGTGGGAAATTTGAATTTCTCGTGGAGATCGATAATTTTCATGTTCACCTCTTCTTTTAGTCGATAATCAGATAATGGCACAAGGACGTGCAAATTAAAATACACCTTCCCTAATCACACGTGGAAAAAGTTTAATCTTAATTCTGGCTACTGAAGTGAGGTTACTAAATACTATTAAGCCTGCTGATGGGCTTTGGCCCAGTTTCAGGAGCAAATTACCAGGATTAACTCCATTTTCAATTAATTCCCCTGAAAAAATAAAAAAAATAAGGAGCCTGAAAAAGATGACCACACTTGATGAAGGGAGTCTTCAATAGAGTTTGCCCCCTGTGTATTCCAGTGTGTGTTTCTGTGTGTGTCTTTGTGCATCAATGTGCAGGTTTTTATGCGTCACTCTCCTCCCCACCCACGAGACATACAAGATTCATTAAAAAGCTGCCAGAACAAAAGGAGCCTCTAGATATGAACCCCTGAAAAAAAAAAAAAAGCAGCAGCCTCATAACAGCAAAGGGTGCAGCCTCATATTCTATTTAACTGAATGATCACTATCAAAGCAGGTGAGAATTACATTGGAAACCTGAATTTGAAAAGGCACATAATGGACCTAATTTATTGCAGAGGGATGCTGCTGGCAGAGAGCCATGTGTTTAAAAAAAAAAACGTAAAGGCACAACTATCAGGCTCCAGGAATACTGCACGTCCCACATTAGCACAAGAAAAGTAAGGAGAAGGATGTTTTAGATAATTCAGTTTAGATTTCTGGCATGCACAAATGTTCTTTTTTTCTATAATGAGCAGTAAAAGAAACCGTCTTTAACTGTCACATGTCCTCGTTGGAGTTTCTCTAATCATCTGCCACGCTGAATCTGTTGTATTTTATTTAAACAAAACGCACACAGATAAAACGCCGAACTCTCTCGGAACATTTATTTCAGCCAGAAGTGAAGTATAGAACAGAAGATTTTAAATTTATAGTTAAAAAGGACCAAAGATAGCTCCGGTTTCACTCAGTTGTGAATTTTATTAACATGCCAGCAGTCATTTTGTTGTGTAGGTGTCACACTTCTTCAAATGGTATATATCTCATTTTGGAAATGAAACTTCTGAAACCACACAGCAAATGTTGCACGGCGAGCCCTGCCAATTGCAGAGAGGAGTTTTGGAGACGTTTTCTAAACACCCTGGTCTGCCAGTCTTTCCCTCCTCTGCCTCCTACTCCATCACTTAGAATAATCTCATCCCCTCCTCCCCTCCCCTCTTCTATACGCATCCCATTTCCAGAATGAATATGAAGCGTGCTTCTCCAGCTGTCCCAGCCGCCCTTCAAAAACTTCTTTCCCCCCTCCTGTGGCAGTTTTTAAAGGGCATATTCAAGCCGCTGGCCAGTCGGTGTGATGCTTGTCTGACTCCATCGGCAGCCGGCCAAAAAACTGATGTCACCCCTCCAGCTCCCCCCCCCCCAGCTCTCCTCGCCACCACAGTCTCGCTTAAACAAATGCCCCCTTTATGACAAGAACTGTCTCGCACCCTCATCTCACCTCCTTTCTCCCGCTTCCAACCGTGACCTGTGATGTGTCCTATAATTAAATGCCCCCCCCCTTATGCGGTATGTAATATTTAGCAGGGCCGTCCCCTCCCAGATCCTTCCAATCCAAGGTGATGGCTATCAACCGACCGCGCCACCTGTAACCTTTGGCCTTTGTCGTCGTTGGCAGCCACGGCGGCAGACCGGGAGAGGCAGGAAACAACAAGTGTGTGAATTTTGTCTGCCAACTTGTAGCATCGCAGTACGGCGAGGTTACACGGGTGACAGATAGTGTGTCACCCCTCAGCGGCAAACAAAATGGCTGTGCAATAAAGTCTGCATTTAGGCGGTCAGCTCGCCGCCCGAGCCTCCCAGCTGCCAATCCATTTGTCCCCGCTGCACGGCCCCAGTGCTCGCTGCTGTGCACTCAACCTCAACAGAGGTGGATTTCAGCTAAAAGCCTCACAGCCCTGGGTATTTATTTGAAGGACAGTACTGCCTCATAATGTTCGGCGTAAACCCATTTCCGGCCGATCGAACTCAGGGCAACACCGGGAGAAAAACAAAAGGTTGAAGATTCAATGGGCTTGCTGTAATTTAGTCTCAAATCTTTTTGTAAACCTCGGGTTCCTTTTGGAAGTAGCCAGACACAACACTCTATAATCTTCTTTTTTTTTTTTTCGAGAGGCTGTGAAGGCTGTCTGCACATTGATCTGAAAAATATACTGATGATTCGGAGCATTAAAAAAAGAACACATTTAAATCTCAGGCAGATACGTAACTTTGGGAATAACTCTCTCTCCTTCCAGGCCATCTAGGAAAAGTTAACTCCAGGTTTTGGTTAAAGCCATAATGTTTTCTTTAGCATTGTTTTGCAGCAAAAATCTCCGTTAGAAGGCAAAGTGGAGCTCAAAAGGCTCCTAAGATCCCAAAGAAAGGTTATGTTGCTCCCAGGGGGACAGCAGATGGCCGACACAAGGTGTCTCTGAGGTGTCAAGCACCGTTTCTGGGACTGGGAGGTTGGGAACAGTTAAGGGCAAAGGCTCAGTGAAAAGCTATTTCCAAGGAGAGGTTGCTTGGGCTGGGCGTTCTGCAATATTTTAATGAGGTCACGGCAATGCAGCTCTCCCCGCCTATGAAAACAGCTTTCACTTTAGGCAAGAAAGAGTGGTCATGCATCACTGTAATGGAAAATGTATTAATAATATACTGTGAAGTTCTGTCTGTAGGTACGAATGTCTGGGCGGAGGTCAGGATCACGGGGGCAAGCGTCACATGTTTGTTATCCTGAGATGCTCTGGTTTAGTCCAAAGACATGTGAGACTCTGGAATTCCCCTCAAATTAGGGATATTAATATAAGTGTTTCCTGTGCCTCTGTTTTCTGTACCTTTTGCAATTAGATCACTTTACTACCTGTTGCAAGAAAATGACGGGCCCGCGATTGCATTTAGTCTACGTCCTGCTAAACGCTTCAAATGTTCCAGGCGACATCTTATATACATCTTATATATTTCGCTTGCGTCAGCTCATCTGCCTCCACCGGGCTTTCCCTACACACAGCTAATGACAGGTGCACCTTATTTCAAATTCCTTTGACAGTGATCGCGCGGGATGGAGATCAGCGAAAGAGTGAAGCGGGGAGGTAGATACACACTGGGGCATTTACATAATAGTCCTGCAGTTCCATGCAAATTCATGTGATTCCCCCACCAAACATCTGCAATGCAAGCATAGTTTAGTATGCATGAGTTCAAGGGAGGAAGGGAAGGAGAGAGAGAGAGGGAACGAGGGAGAGGAGTGAAAGGGGGTAAGGTGGAGGGAAATAAAACAGAGTTGGAGGATTGGAGGGATGACTAGTCTGATCAGGGGGATATATTTAGAAGAAAAACACGCCTTCCTTCACACACACACACACACACATCTCACAGTAGATTTTTTTCCTGAAATGCATAATATTGGAAGGTGGAATGGGGGTGAGTTTATGTGTGTGTGTTTGGTCGGTGTCATTGCTTATCAGTAATACATAATCAATACTGTCTGGTTTTTTTACCAAAACAGATGGATGCTATAGACTTGTTTTCTAGCTGAGGTCGGGGCGTGTGTCTGGTGTATCTCTGGTTCTCATGAAGACAAACACGGTCACAATCACTCACAGATACAGAAACAAATAAATTATATAGGCTCACGCGAAGGAGTTCACGCCGCACGGTTACACAACGGCACAGAGAAAATACAGAAGTGTGACATTTTTGGACAAAATAAATCATTCAAATTCAAACTAGTACAATATCTGCAAACACATGTATGTCTGGTGCACGCGCAGACTTTCAGATATGTGCTCTCAGACACATCGTATTATTCAGACATACGACACATTCCTTAGTCGTAACGTACAGATAAATCGAATGGACCTGCATGTTGCGTCTTTGTGCTGTTGGTCCTCTGTAAGGTATGAATCAATGGCAGACAGTAAACCGGTTGAGGTAAAAGCCTGTAACTCGGGGCTGACGCATAAAAACTTCATCCAAGGTGAAAGACTGCAGAGGGAGAGATAGCAGCTGAAGGCTGAACATAAACGGCAGATAGCAGAGTTTCGAAAGGGCCATAAAAATAAAAAAAAAAAGCCTGTGTTTGCTTGAAAATTAGTATTTTTCCATCATCCTACAACAGAAAGTAGCGTAATTGACTGTGACTGTTTTTGTGTGTGTGAATGCAGCAGCTATGTTTTCTGAGCCATGTTAAGTTCGACTAGACAAGTCGGTGGAATAGCGTTCTCAGATTACTGATTTTGGCGACGATTTCCTGCTACTCTTGAGCATGCCTTTCGTTTAAAGAGGTTTAAAATGCCAAAACGGACTTCAGATTAGGTTTATTAGTAGTGTTTTAGTAAGGAAGGCATTTAACAAGAACATAGAAAATTAATAAATGTAGGCTTCAGCTCCTTGTACATGCCCTGGCCTCTACTCCCGTCGTCAAAACATTTCTGGACATTGCGTTCACATTAGCTGCTAAAGTTCTACGTGGTTCAGCCTCTGAGAGATTTATTCTAACTCAGTCTGTTCTGGTAAATTGATGTTTGTCTTTGCACAATCCTGACTGGGATGATGTCCTCACAATGCTAAATAATAGAAGGTCATTGCTTGTGTGCTGATTAGTAAAACATCGAGGAAGGTTTGCCACACATTCCTCAATCCTTGCCTTCCATCCATGGAGAATCAAAACCATCCCTGCAGCTGGTGGTCCCTGAAAGCACCGTCAGTGTCCTATAGCCAGAAAACCAGATGTTGTTAAAACATACACTCTCGAAACCAGACAATACACTTTTTCAAAAAAGTCTACAGCCCAAAACAGTCATGTTTTGGACTCGACAAACACTGAAAATATTCTTTTTGAACGTCTAGACATCAAACGCTGGGTTTTGACCATCAAGCCCAACCAAACTGTGGTCTTTTTTAACCGCGTGTGTGAAGTGAGCTTACTGTTCATCTCATAAAAGGGATTATTAATGTGGCGCCTCAGGTGATAAGCAGTTTTCTCTGTGTAAATGCAACTACACTTCTTCCCTGGGTCTGTGTGTGTGTGTGTGTGTGTGTTTATAACAGTTCCTGTGTTCGGAGCAGCATAAGTAGATGGAAACAGTTTGGTGTCTTGACGTTGCAGGTCTCGCGGCCTCACATCAAGAAATCCGACCCGTACCTTCGTTCTCTTTGTCGGATTCACCCCCGTCCTTGTTAATTTTTTTGTGGCCCATTGTGGCATGTGTGTAGGTGTGCATGTGCACTCGTATTATATCTACTGGTGCTGCTCTCATTTCATGCTTATGGCGCAAATTTCCATCTCCCCTTCCCTTCAGTGCCTTTCTCAATCTCAGTAATCAAATGCATTAGTATCAATATTGCATGGGGAAACGAGCTGAATTTAAAGCTTGACCATGTCAAAGTGAGAGTCCCTGATAGCCAGTGACTGCCACCACTCAGTGGAAATTGTGCTGCCATTTTAGGTGTAATTACTGAAGCCTGGCACCGGGTTAATATCTAAAGTGATGGGCAGTTTTCACGGGGGATAAAAAGTTCTAGCTTCAAAATATATTCATTGCCCATCAGCAGTGGGAATAGTATCAAGCTTAATGAATAGTCACTTTGTCCCTGTAAGAGTGTCGAGTTTAATCAGAAAATGTGAAGCGTTTTTTCATTTCTTAGCTTTTTAAAAAAAGTGTTTGAAATGCTGAGTTTTTAGTAAAATGTCAAAATAAACAGCGTATTGTCTAATGAGTGTTGATGTAATGATCTAATGATTGATAATTGATATATATCATAATTGATCTAATGACTAAATGCTGAGCAACATGGGCATTACATTATAGTTACACCTGATGAATATACGGTGATTCACCTTTTAAACCTGGTTTGGTGGATCAACATTTAGTAGAAAGATGCTGTCATAGGAGTCGTTCTCTAACATTAACCTCTCCACATGTTGAGGCTTTTATGCTTTGCAAAGACAAACTACAGCTAACTAAGGTGTAATTCTGTTGTCATAAAATTTCTGCTGATAAACACTTGCATGTTCTAACAAGGGGCTGCAGGGTGGTGCAGTTGGTAGCACTGTTGCCTCGCAGCAAGAAGGTTGCTGGTTCACGTCCCTGCGTGGAGTTTGCATGTTCTCCCCGTGCAGCATGGGTTCTCTCTGGGTTCTCCAGGTTCCTCCCACACAGTCCAAAAACATGTTGAGGTTAATTGGTGATTCTAAATTGTCCGTAGGTGTGAATGTGAATGTGCTTGGTTGTCTGTCTCTAAGTGTAGCCCTGTGATAGACTGGTGACCTGTCCAGGTGAACCTGCCTTCAACCTGAGTCGGCTGGGATGGACTCCAGCCCCCCATGACCCTAGTGAGGATTAAACGGTGCATAGATAATGGATGGATGGATGTTCTAACAAATCACTGGAAGTTGTTTTGGTGCTTCGGCATGCTTTTGCTTTGCTCACGATCAAATTTAAGACATTGGGATGTGTAAAAAAATTGATCATTAGCAGCTTCCTCTTGATTACAGCCCATAATGTGGAAGCAGCTGAGGGTTTATCAATCGATTGGACTCTCAGGTAGCATTGCCAGAAATACTCTTATCACTCCTCTGCCTGTTTCTACACGGAAAGTAAGGAATGTTTTTTAGCGAGGGTTGACAGCTGTTCACATGGAGGTGCTAATAGCAGGAGAAACACGCGTCCATATTGTGTCGTTTATTTTGAGCAAATGACTGCCATATACGGATCCATGTAAATAAGTGTAAATAACAGATAAGGTTGCTTTGGAGATGTTTTAACCTCCCAAATCCCTTTAATATATGTGGAGGCACGTATATCTTTCTTAGTCTTCTAGCCACAAAAGAAGGTGGCATTAAGCGCTGTCGACGGCATCTATGGTTCAACTCAAGCCCACACATGACCTCAGGTTATGCTGGCTGTTCAACAACAATAGATGTTGTAATTGTGTTGTGAAGTTTATATAGCAACCAAAGGTGGAGATAGAAAGCCGTGCCCCGAGGGGAGGGCCATAAATCATAACCTAGGCGTCTCGCGAGCAGAGATAGAGTAATTCCCCACAGGCATGCGAGATTCCCTCTACCTCCACCAATGTTTACAGTCAGAACAATAGGGGCATCATTCACAAGTCCCCCAGACAATTTGATACTCCCTTATTCTCTGTATTCACGTTGCTATATTTCCCCACACTTCTCGCCAATATCACCTGCCCTCCAGGCCAAGAAAGAAAAAAAAACCCAAACAGGGACACACATGTTGGTCGCGTGTGCGTAGTATTGTGTTGAAAGATGAGATGAGCTCCTGGAGAAAGAGGAAAAAAAAAAAAAAACACCCACTCTTTCTTGGCACGCTGTCGCCACAAAAGATCCATTGTTGATCCCTGTCTTTGTGTTGTCGTAAGTGCGCCCGCTTCACGTGTTCTTGCTGTTTGAATTACGTATGTGGAGGAAAAAAAAGAATGTTTGGAGGTGAATGGATTTCGTGGCGTATATGGGTTTTTGCTGTATGTGTTTGTGGTTTTTATTCTGCCTGCAGCTGCATGTGTTTGGAGAGTTTTTTTTCTATGCCAGTTGAGGAGCCTGGTGTAGTAGTTGTGAAGGGTGGGGCACTTTTATATGCCTTCTGTCTGAGCTGCTGGGTTACACTGCAATTAGCTGTGGGTTTTTTTTTTTTTTTTTTTAGCTGTGGGTTTTTTTTTTTTTTTTCTGCCTCTCGCAAGGCCATAACACACAGCCCCGTAAAACAGACGTTAACCTTTTACCTTTAGCATCTTGACACGACTGACAGAATCAGAAAGTTTTAGGTAAGATTTGTTTATTCGTTTTTATTTGCTGGAATTAAGGCGATCTCAGCTGCTGTGGGTCAATTTTTGTTCAGTGCTGCTCGCCCTCGTGCTCCCGGCGTAATCATGCAAATCTATTTTAAGTGTGGTAGTTTAAATATTCCATTGATGTATCCCCTGCATTTCAGCGGTAGCCTGTAAAGCCACTTTCTTTTAACCTGTGCGCCTCTGATCCCGATTGCATCTGAATGATAGGGATTGCCAGTTTGCAAGGCTGCTTTTGAAGTGCGTTCATTTCGCATTTCAGCCACTGACACTCTTGTCAAACCCAACTTGCAGCGTGTGTGTGAAGCGAGCGAGGGTTTTGTGGCGTGTGCTCAGGGACGGTCTGAAAAGGATCAAAACCGCCAACCTGTGTTGACAGAATATTATCCTTAACATCTAGGTTACTGGAGGAAAAAATTACAATAAACTGCACAGCGCTATTACACCCTGTTAGTCACCTAATGTTCATGTAATTAATCTCCCTTCTAGAGAATCACCCTTCATGTGGGCTCTGTGGTGTCCCCGGAGATCGAGGGAGTTCATTGTCTGGCGCAAGGACACTAAAGCAGGGCAGATGCTGGTTGACACGGGGGCTCGCCTCTTTGTCCTGTGATCTGAGTCCTCTGAGTTTTGTGTTTTTCATATTCGCAGCTCGATCGCTTCGGCAGACTTTCTGCTCAAGCGTCCTTGTCCTCGTACCTGCTCGCACGCCTCTCTCTGAGCTCCTTGCGAAATTGTGTCAGCTGAACGTTAAAAAAAAAAAAAAATCATTACAATCATGTCATGGATCACTCTCACCTCTCTCTTTCTTTGTCTGTTTATTAATTTCTCTTTAATTAAAGAGTATGTATAACCAGTCGGCGGTGGCTCCGTGGTGCACCAACCATATCAATGAGACAACCGGAGTGTGTGTGTGTGTGTGTGTGTGTGTGTGCGGTTGGTGTCATCCCCGGTCCCTTTGTGCAGTTTGGGGGATTAATGGCAATTTAACTAAAACAAAGAGACGATGCCTGGAATATCATTGGGTTGCCTGTGTAATTACAAGGCAATGAGATAAGCAAATAATGACAAGATCGGGCGATTAAGAAAAGAAAAAAGAAAGAAAGAAAGAAAACAGTGACTGCCCTGCTAATTAAAGGATGTGAGGAGATGCTGGTTGTGAGATGGGAAGGTTACAGGTTGAAGGGGGGGGAGGGGATGTGACACTTCCAGTGGTTTGCTGACGCCTTATTACCTCGCATCCATTTATGTGTCAGCGGGAGTAAAGGAGGTGCAGCAGGGCGTCGTTGTGTGTTTATCAGAAGTCCTGTTGATGTGGGTTCAAACTACCACCTTGGGACCGTGAGTGGCTCAAGATTGTCCTGTCAGATGCTCAACAGCAATACATATAGTTTGGCACCATGACATGTTTTTCTCCCATCCACAGCAGCAACGTTTGTTTGTGTCACAGTGATGCATCTTTGGATGTTGTGATGTTGGAATCTTCAAAATGATTCAATAATTTGTCTCTTTTTTTGCAGAGTGCCAAGCCGTCCTGCGTGAAGACCCCAGACTTCCCTGTGCGGCCGGGGCCTCGGCTCTCCAGCCAGGTCAAAGATTCGTCCCACCCTGCCCTCCCCTGCCCCCCCTTCCCTACCGGAGCCAAGATGGCCACCAGCGGTGCCCTGCGCCTCTCCTTGCCACTCCTGCTGCCTGTGACCACTCTGCTGCTATCACTGCTGCTCACCGGCTCCCACGCCTTATGTAAGTACCTGGACATCGATAACCCTTCCTGTGGAACTCCTTTTAGACGCTCCTCTTTCACATCTGCAGATTTTAGCAGAAATGTGAAATTGACAAGTTGGGCAAAGATGCGGCGAACTTTTCCTTTACAGGGAGCTGCTTTTTGCTACTGTCCTTTCAGGTACGCATTTACTGTACATGTTGATAATCCCGTCTATAAAAGCCTATTCAGGATCAAGGTTTATAGATTTTCTCTGCTTTTATCTCAGTGGAAGAATTGCACCGCGGTGTCAGGAGGTAGATTTTGCTTGTAAGCTCCATCTGTATAGGAAAAGGCAGCAAGAGCAGTACATTAGCAGGGCAGCGGCGACTCAAGTGATCTATGGGTGTCTGCACAACGGACGCTTCGTATTGAGTTGTAGGTCCCTTTGGAATCCCTGTAGGTACATGTATGATTGTATGTACATTTCCATTAAATGATGATTGACAGCTGTGAAAACATCCAAAGTGCATTTGCCCCTCTTGCACCCACAGTGAGTGGATATCATTTTCTTTTTTTCACGGATATCAATCAGCACCGCCCAGACAGTTTTAAGAACATTAATATCTCCAAATATTTACCATTCAGACACGATGTCTGCCTGTATATATTGTCCTCCGTAACTTCCCATGTTGGTAAAAGGGGAACGTCGGTAGTCTCTTATCCCACCCTGTCAACTCCTGCTTAGGATTTGTTCTGCACCATTTCCCCGTTAAGATGGGCTTAGAGCAGCATTAAGGAGACAAAACAAAGATGAGGCTCTGCAGAGAAATAGAACAAGAGTGATGGCGAGGTGGGGAGGCTTCCCCCTTGGGTTTCATTGTTTGTAAATCCGGTGTGTGTGCGAGCGTGTAGGTGAGTGTGTTGGTGAGTGCGTAAGAGAATTATATATACTTTAAAAGGGGGAAATGTTTGTGTGCATGCCTCTGGATCTTTGTGTCCATCAGCCTCGGAGCATCGCTGTGACAGGATCGTGCCCGTTTTGTGGCCACGTGTGTCAGCTTTTTTTTTATGCAACATGTTCGTAAATTTATCGATTTACTGCGCGCGACGTCGTCTGGTTTCGATGGGATCGCCTCCCGTCCTCGACCGCCCTGCTTCACAACAAAACGAGGCTTTTAAGTGACAAAATTCATCAAAAATAGCGAGCAAGAGAATAAAAACGGACTCCGAAATGCCATTTAAAAATATCAACAGATTCCGCCGGTTTGACATTTCAGGCATGTCGTCTCACAGTGTAGGTGCTGAAATTTAGAGGAAGTTGAGTCATGCCTGATTTTTGTGTCCGTCTTAGGTAATTTGCAAGATAAATTGCATTTTTTGCGCCTCGTTCGCGGTGTCTATCTCGACATCAGTCACAGCTTTGACATTCGGTGATTTTATTCTCGGCGGTTCATGATAACACGAGGACCACTTGATTTTTTTTCTTATGTTGCAACAGAGCCGTCTACCTTTTGATTGCATGGTGGTTCGAGTGTCTGGTAGCATAATTGGAGTGTCTTTCAGCTCAGCTGGCAAAAAAAAAAAAATCAGAAATTCCACTCAGACAGATGTCAGACAGATGTCTTTGTTCTCTTCCCCTTTTCTTTTTTTTGCCTCTTCTGTCTGGCTGACACTAAGGCCTTCATGACAGCAAAGCAAACATGTGAAAAGCTCCTCCTCTTAACATGTTGCATATAAAAATGTCCGTTTGCCCGATGCATGCGAGGACTCTCTCCTCTGCAGCCTCTGTTTGCTCACCCTGGTTTAAATAACATTCAGTGCAGTCTGCTTCATCTTAATGGAGATTAGCTTTCCCTCCCTCTCTCTCTCTCTCTCTGTCACAACAGTAGGGCTCTCTCTCCATCTGTCAGTATCTGCCAGTCTTTGTCTACTCTGCCTGTAGATATGATTGCTGTTTTTGTCGGGGCCCTCTTGCTCTGTCTCATTGTCCCTTTCTTATGTTCACACTTTTTTTTTTTTACCCCCTTCTTCTCTCTCTCCCCCCTGCTGGCAATGCACACCATCACAACACAGTGACTTCCTTCTCATCTCTTTTTTTTTTATTTTTTTTTGGGGGGGGCCACACAGTATTGCCGCTCATGTGTTTAAATATATGCACACATACCTTCCCTTTGCTCGCTCTGATTGTCTTTCACCCCCTACATGCACGACCACACACACACACACACACACACGGCCCAGTATGTCCAATTATTTTCACTCCCACTTGGTGGACTGAAAGGATGCCACCGTTTTGCAGAAAAGCCCGTCTGAAAGCATGATGTCATCCTCTTCCTCTCACTTCCCTCCCTCTCTCTCTCTCTCTCTCTCTCTCTCTGTATCCGTCGCTCTCTCTGCCCTCCATTCCTTTTATTTACACTCATAAATCACAGTGAGAAGGAGACATTTTTAATCAAAAGAGAAAGATATATGGCTCAATAAATCCTGCCACCCCAACCATAATAATGCACGGCTTGTGTGTATGTCTATATTTGTCTACGCGTTTGCATACATTTGGGTTCAGGTGCACACACACACACACACTTGTGTGTTTGCAAAGGCAGAATTATACTAATGTGTGGAGTGTCACCTGAGCTGTGTTGTAGGTGGCTGCAGCATATTGATTGGATTATAGAACTATAACATTTGTCGGAGCGCGGTCGTAAAACTAGATGGCGGTGTCATGCTTTGGTTTTATGAGTAAAAACAACAGTAAATGTGTTTAATTTTGATATGCATGTATATATAGAGAGAGGGTTTGAGCCTAACTAACTCTTTCCAGAGTGCATAAATAGCATTTCAGTGCAGACAGCCAGTCAGCGAATATACAGATATGTGAAGATAAATATTAAAACAAGCACTTAATCAAGCCAATTATTTGCGTTGTGCTCACACGAGTAATACAACCAGTTCAGTACAGTGCAGTAATAATTAATGATTCATTAACTATTCAACTATTTATAGAATTTATGTAAAACCGCAACCCAGGGTGCTTTTTAGTCGTGATTAAAGGGAACAAAGAATCCAACCAAGACTCAACGCTGCTGCTGAAATATGTACACAAGTGTGTTAGACGCGACTAAAACAAACCACTGAAAGGTTTTGCTTTTTTAGAGAATATTAGGTTCTTTTTTTTTTTTTTATTCATGAGCTGTTTACGTCCGTCGGTTCGGTGAAGACTCTCTGTCAGCCCGCTCACCTCTCTGAAGGACAGCGAGCAGGCAAACACCCAGTTGGATCCGGAGACAGAAACGGCCGTTCGGTGCGGAACGAAACCAGTCGAACGCTTCGGCAGCACTCACACACCGCTCACGTCTCGCTTTTATTGCGGAATCCCCATCTGGACAAACTAAATCACTAACAGCTATGCCACTATTACCCATTCCTATTGTGACAACTCCCTTAGTTTTGTCACTGGATGTTCAGGTCTTGTTTTTTAAAGTCACACGGGGGATTCTTTTTTTTTTTTTTTTCTTCTCTCAGTCATGTTCGGCTGCTGCATTTTAACAACAAGAAGCTCTATTTCGAGTTACTGTCCTATTTTCCCCATGATTATTCCCCTTAATGCCTGTGGTTTTTATTCCGCCTTTGTTCATATTTTCCTCACTGAAGCGAAAAACACAACACTTTTTTCATTTATTTTTCAATATATAGCAGTTTGTGGACTTTTTTTTTCGAGTTAAGTGACACTATTTTTAACTATGAGTTTTTGGACGGGTAGATTTAGTTATTTGTTGTCATCTCTCTTTTTTTTTTTTGGCATTTCACCTTCTCCCCCTTCTTCCTCCTCCGTCTTTTTTGGCCTTTCTCAACAGTAGCATTCTTGGCAAAGCACTCCTAATAGTAATTGGCCAGAACTGGCGGTGATGGGGTGAGGGTGTTCAATTATTTATATTCCTTTGAAACTGCCAATTGGAAGAAGAAAAAAAAATGAAGCCCCTTAGTGGACCTGTTATTTTCTTGTTCTCGTTCTTTACATCTTCGCCCCTCTGTTTCTCGCTCTCTCTTTTTGCTCTTTGTCTTTCTTTCTCTCTTCACTCCTTCCTTATCTTTCCTCACTCAAATTATGTTTGAGCCAAGACTGTCAAGTTAATTCTATCAAATTCAATTTCATGTGCACCCTGCTGTTGAATGCTGGGTCCCATATTTCACTCCACGTACTGTTTTTTTTCTTTCCTCGCTCTCTCTCTCTGTCGAATGAGAAGAAAACAAGTTAATTTTTAATTGAGTTACAGACATGAATTTCTGCCTCAAGTAGCTTGTTGGTGCTGACTAAAGGTTGAATTCTCTGAGCGGTGCACACACAAATGGCAGAGGGGCTCGTTTTAATTTAGTCATGCAAGAAAACCATCTTTCCTTCAAAAGAAAGTTTGTTTTTGAAACACGCTTAAGCCCCCGGTTTTGCTGTGCGTGAAGTCAACAGCGTTATAGACGTGTGGCGGTTGGAGGAACTTGTCTGAAGAAAAACCAAAACGTATAGTGTCATCTTGGTGGGAACTTGTTGGGTTTGAGGGTGTTCCAACCATTTCCCCACATTCCTGCACAACTAAACTGCATTTACATTTGATGCATTGTCTCACGTATGACGCAGGAAAAAGCTTAAAACTCCAACGAGCCACAGAGTCTGGCGTAAGAAGGTGGGAGGCGATGGTGGACTCGTAAGTCAGCAGGAGGACCCTCACTCAGGAGACCATGACTCACGTCTCACACGGAGCCGTTGTTGTTGAGTCATGGTTTATTTTCAGTTTACACACTCTCTTTGGTTAGTTTTAGGCACCAAAGGTACGTGTTAGAAGCTCGGCTGACTCATTTACAACATCTCTGGGTTACCAGGGGCACGAGTCCCGCCCCATCTAATATGTGATTGGCTGAAACGTAACGATAAAGAGATAAAACAAATAGCAAATATGTATTGATTTGAGCATATTTGTCATCCATCACAAACAAATATATTTCATCAGAGACTATGTTTAACCAAAACACATAATAAGAAAGTTGTACAGAGCTGGTGACAGGGTAGCTACAACATGCTAGCAGAATTAGCATTCAAAGCTAGGAAGACATCGTTTGATTGTTATTAATCTCATCCAGTGTCAGTGTTTTAATTCACGCTGCACGTTTTAATCAGCTTCCATGGACAGACACATCTGTAAATGTGTCCCTGGCTGGTTTTGTCCAGCGACAGTTCCCATAAAACAAATGTCGCTGTTGACAAAAGACACAAAGACAACATGACTTATTGTGGTTCTAAACTGTTAGCTTGTAATGGCTAATTTAGGTTCATTATGAATATGTTTACATGTTTTATATCTGATTTCATACTCGACAGTATCTAGATCATACAATGAAGCATTACATTATTTTTTACTTATTGGCCACATGCCAACATTTTTCAAAATAAAAGACAATTTGTGCCAACTAATAAAACTTAGATTAAATTTATTACTTATTTAATTAAAACACTTTTTTTTTCTTGGCCATACCGAAAACATGCTGAATCCTAAACAGAGGAACACATTTAAGTGTGATTTTTATACCACTGCACCTCTAATTTTCGGGACATGTGCTGCTAATTGAACTTCCTTCATAGACTGATGACAGGATGGCTGAACAGTGATGACGAGAAAACGTCATGAAAATAAGTTGAACTGATTAAAACTCGCACAGCTGCAAGTGCGGCACACAATAGATTCCCGTCTCCTATTAAACTGGTGCAGAAAGATAAAACATTACAGTCACTCAAGCTCACTTAGCATAATTCATTGTATTAAAATGTGGCTTTAAAAGCACGGCTTCGGTCAGCACAGTGGATCAAAGAGCCGTCCTATAAGCTTGCAGCCCCGATGACAATGCTTCTATCTATTCTCTTCTTTTTCTTCCGATCATCTCTCTTTCTTAGCCTCTTTTCAGCTGCATGCTCCAGTAGCTTGAGCGATGTCATATGAACTCAGTTTGACAGAACAATACAAGAGACTGAAGTGTATGAAAGGTGCTATCCCTCTATGTTTTTTCTTCTTCTTCCAGCAGAAAGGAGTTCAACCCATCACCAAGGTGGCTTTTAAAATTGTAATGTCTCCAGTGCTTTTATGAGCAAGTTTAGATCTTCAAAGGTTTTTTTTGAATCCCTCAAAAAGAAAGATATTCCTTGATGCCTTGTTCGCTTAGTAATTTTTAAAACCTTCCTTCTCAGCCTGCACAGGTAAAGACTTCTCCTTATATATAACCTTACTCGGATTTAAATTCAGAGTAAGATACGGCGAGTGATTATAAGTGGTTTATGTTGTGTTGTCGGTGGAGCGATGGAAGCTTGTTTTGTCTCTATTTTCTTTATTCTCTTGTCCTTTGTTTTGATCAGACCTACAACACCCTTGGCAATTTGAGGTGTCCTCTTCATTTAATGAGCCAACAAGTGTCAATTGCCTCAAGTGAGTCTCTAAATGACACAAAATTGTTCCATTTCACCTCCTGTCTGCGCGCTCCGTGGCCATTTTGAAATCAGGCACATACTTAAGCTTAATTTCCGCCCTCTCTCTGAGGAATCAGGCCTATTTATTTCCACTGGGCTGAAGGATACTCTGTGTCTTTTTACTTTTTTTCTTTAGCCTTCAACAATGGTTTCAGTGGGACCAATTTGTGCATATTACGAGTGTGCCACTCTTTTTTAGAAATGCAGCTTCACCGTGACAGCAGTGCGGTTGGGCAAAGTTTTTCACCTCTGGGTACCGACACTCCAGAACTTACTTTATGCCGGGTTCCCACATCCTGCCACAAGTCCCTCATGGGCCGCTGTGAGTCAGTTCGGAGCCCGGTCGACATAAATGGCACACTGTATGATGCAATTGCGAAGGATTTGCATGTAAACATAACATTTTAGTCATCTGGCTGTGATATAATGAGGGGCAGAGATTCCTAATGAAGAGGCATCATTTCATTTCTTGGCTCTTGAAACATGCCTTTAAGTAAAGTCTTGTGTTTCCAGATCTGTTACATGAAATTTCATCAAAAATGTCGTCTAACAGGTAAACTATTCTCAGCTGGCCTTAATAATGTCTTGTAAGGAGAGTGTGATTTCTAAACTCCATTTTGAGGTTGTGAGATTTTATTTTATTTTTTATTTTTTTTTGCCTTGGGAACTGGCAGGCAGCAAGAACTCGCTTGACACTCCAGCTGCCCCAAGAGCAAATCCCAATTAGCCTTCCTTCCTTATATTTTAATTGGAAAAGCAACTGTTTCATTAACCCTTAAGCTCGGATAGCCAACGTAAGGGTAGGAATGGAAGCTGACCCAAACGTGCCCCGCGGAATACATCTGCAGCTGACTTCAGACTGTAATTTTTGTCCTAACGAAGCTCGTCCAGACAGCTTCAGTCACATCTCACCGGTGCAATTTTATTTATACAGTTTCTCCATCAGCAACACAATTAGATGCTAAGTGCAGTGCTCAAGAGCATCTTGGCAACAGATAAAGGGGAAGGGAAAGTACTTATCCAATTTTCTAATTCACATTAGTTTACAACAGGTGCAATTTTATTTTTTATTTTTTTAAGTGCAGCCAGATTTAGCTCATATTATATCAAGGAAATGTGGTGCCCTCCGTTCTAAAAATCTGTTAAATATAATAGATGATCTCATTATCAGACACCAGTAAAACTCGTCAGCAACTGTTGCCGGAGATCAAACCCCTCGAAGGCAGCTCACGTCGGTGCCACCAAACTGCTCGTCTTTTATTTTCAAGCTATTCTCCCTCCTCAGAAACAGACTAACCGAACTTTTTCTCTCTCTTTTCTTCTTTTTCCTTTTCTGTCTTTCTCTCCCGGTTCAAGTTTTTTTTTTTTTTGGTCTGCCGGCCCGTTGGCAATGATTGTGTGTGAAAACCTCCAGACAAGACAAAGCAAGACGGTTTCAGAGTAAAGGCTTGGTTTCCATAGCGATGGCGCTTGCCCAGGCAGCCTGTGAGAATTGGTCCTGATTGATGGGGGCTCGGTTGTATGGGCCTGGAGGGTGGGCGGGTATTACTCATGTTGTGGGGACCTAAATCTGTTTGCACAGTAACATTATGGGGACTTGGCTTCCTTATAGGGACTCTCTGCTTTTGGTCCCCGTGACATACATCATTGCATTTTAAGGTGAAGACATGATTGAAGCTTTGGGTTAACTTTAGGCTAAAGTTTTGGATTAGGCAAGCAGCGGTTATGGTTTAGGTTAGAATAAGAGTCCAGGAAATAAAGTCAATGTGCTCTGAAGTCATGGAAACACAACTATGCGTGTCTATTCATGCCGTTATTTGAGTACATTGGGATAAACTGATTTTTTTTAGTCAGGTCCATGTCTGATAAACAAGCCCTTATTATATATCACAAACTAATGAATCTCTACACTGCTCTATAAATCCGTATCAATTACCCAAAGTTGCAAAATTAAATCTACAGTCAGACTAGCCGACATGCTGAATCGCTCCACTGTATTTGTTGTTGTTGTTTCCCTCCTGAGCAGCCGGTATTAACGGCGCTCATGTCTGTCATGCGTCTTCTATTTGGCTAATACGAAAATTCAGTTTAATCTCAGTTTAGCTCCACTAAATCGACTGCTTTAAATTAGGAACACACAGCGGTTCATATCGCTCTCATGCGCTTTGTAAACACGCCGAAATAGGCCCGAGATTATTCTACCTGCCAGCGCACGCGGCCGGCCGAGATAAAGTGGCAGCGAGTGGGATGAAAAATAAGTTATGCGCTTTTAAGTCATTTACGACAAGTACAATGTTAGAAAAAAAAAACTTTAAATTAATGTCACTCTAATCTGCATCCTCACCCTGATTATACCCTCTTTTTTTTCCCCCCCTCCTCTCCAGGCTGCCATATGATTGCCAGGAGAAAGTGGAATTACTTTGCTCGTTGTAATACATCTAACAGTACCAAATGTTCTTTTCAGACACCGCTGGTAAATGTGCTATGTGCTGTGAAAGATACCTATTTGTAGCAAGATGGATAACAAGTGCCCTTTACCAATTCTCTGCCTTTCTCTGCAAATCACTGAATGGCTGTGCATCATTTTGTCTCCCACTTTGCTAATTCAGCGGATAATGGCTCCTATTTATGACCCGAGAAGCTTTTCTCCATCAATTACGGTATTAGTCATAAAGCCAGTCCCCACCCTCCTCTCGCCGCCGCCGCCACCCCCCCCCCCTCCCCCCCCGGCCCCCGCCACACCAAACGACAACAGTAAAGTACTGTAAATGGAGCCGTCTCATATTCACATTCCCACCTCCCACTCGCCGCCACTTTATAATCACAGCGCTTGTGTATTCTGCGTTATCAGGTCCAACAGAGGTAGCGGCCAGTAGCAGGTGGTTGCTGTATTAGCTAAACAAGCGTCTGTGTGCACAGTGTGAGTTTTTCCTCCCTCCTTCTATCCAGTCTCGTTTGTGCGGATCTGTTCTATTCTCGGGGCCCTGTGAAGATAGCCGGGCCCCCATTGCTGGTTATTTTAGCTCAGGCCGTGTCCCCCTGCCAGGCAGATAAAGACCGGTCTTGTGTGCTTGTCTGGGCAGTGCTGTACCTCAGTCTGTCTGAGGGAAGCTTAGGGAATAGAGGGACTTTGGTGGAAGGGACAAATGGCCACTGCAGGTGCAATGTCCTTTCAATGTCATCTCTGGTAGCTGCACGCGCACCTTTTCGGTGGACGAGGCGGCACAAGTGGGAATTAAACCGTCGCAAAAATAGAAGACCTTCTAAATAAATTGTAGTTATGAAAATGAACTGCTCTTACCCGACTGAACCCAAAGGAGGCTGCTGGTGGGTTTTGGATGAGCAAGGAGATGGGCAGCTTGTACCATCCATCCATCCATCCATCCATCCATCCATCCATCCATCCAGTATCTGTACACCGCTTAATCCTCACTAGGGTCTATCCCTGGACAGGTAACCAGTCTATCACAGAGCTACACTTAGAGAGAGACAGAAGCACACTCACATCCACACCTACGGACAATTTAGACTTACCAGTTAACCTCAACATGTTTTTGGACTGTGTGGGAGGAAGCTGGAGAACCCGGAGAGAACCCACGCTGCACGGGGAGAACATGCAAACTCCACGCAGAAAGATCCCGGTGCCCCCACCGGGACGCGAACCGGCGACCTTCTTGCTACGAGGCAACAGTGCTACCAACTGCAGCCCCAGTTTCTACCAGCTTACGGTACATCAGGATCCAGTAAATGCAGGAAACTGTTGATATTACGGGTGTTGCCGTCGCTCATCGTTGCAACAATCTTAAGCGCTTTAAATCCAGACACCTTCAACCTCTTATACCCTGCAATTACTGGTGGTGTGGCAAGGTTCAAGAAAAAGAATGGCTTAAAGTCAGTGGTAACCGGCAGCGGAGGCCCAGAGGAACACAGCAGAGGAAAATTGAAAGAAAAAAGGTTAATTACGCTCATCAGAGTTCACACAATCACACAGTGCATATCTGTAGCATTTGCACTGTAATAGACATTCGTGGGCTCACAGCCAGTGGCAGGTGGTGTCTGGTGGCATGTGCATGAATACACAAACACATATAATGTTGACTGAAAAATACACAATTGTTTTGCCACCGTTCGTCGTCTTTCTGTACGATCACCAAACGATGGGACGTCTACATGAATAAAACCTGTTACTCAACCCAACTCAGTGCTTCAGCCCAAAGTGGACGAGCATGAGAGCAGAGCTGAAAATGAATCTTCTTTAATACATGATGTAGTATAATTATGTGTCGTTTTAAGGTTTGCAGTCACGTCTGAGGAACTTCTAGTCTGCGTGAACAGTGACACACAGAGACTAACCTATGACAGCATCTGAATGTGTCAAACGTGGGATGAATACGTTTCAGCTGTCGTCATGTGCTTCACACACAAACGCCTCCTCTTCCCATTTTGTAGCGTCGCCTCCTTTGTCAGGCCATAAGTGCTGCCTCACAGCTGGGTCGGTGGCCATGTTAGAAAGTCTTCACAGAGGTTTTCTCCGTTTTCAGAAGAAATTAGACTGTCATTCAGAAACAGTACAAAGACCCGCTCGCTCTCCTTCGCGTCACTGAATGCTGCTTTAGACAAGAGGGTCACTGCAAACTTGCACCGTTGTTAGAAGTGTGTGCCGCGCAGATGTCAAATACAGTCGAAGGCGCGGGACACACACACGGCAACAACACCTGACGGTATCGACTATAATTTTCGAGACGCATTGAGGCAGAGTAAATTTGCAGCTATAGGTGAGAATCCTCTGCTATAGGCTGTCAGCAAAGGAAATGAGACTTGATGTGCTGTGAAAACACCTCTTATACGTATTGATTGACAAAAACATGTGAACGTCATGCTGCTGTTTTAGTGGACATAAAAAAAAAGTACTCAAAGTTCCGAAAACTTTTTTTTTAACAATGAAATATTCAAGACTTTCTGTCCTTTTCACTCTCTTCACATCATCTCCTGTATCCTCTGGAACCTCCTGTCACCATCTCCTCTTCCAGTGTTCTCTTCACCACTGACCCCCTCTCTACCTCCCGTCCTCGTGTCATTCTCCACCGTGTCATCCGTTTTCATTTCATCTATTTTTTACCTCCCAGCTCCCCGGCTGCCTCCCTTTATTTAACCCTCCCGCAGGTAATATTGAAACGTATGTACAGTGCGCTGCAAGGAAATCCTAAATCTGTCAGGAGTTAAATTCAGACCGGCGTGCGGGCAGTCACATTCATTGTACGTCTCTCTCATCCTATGAAGCAAGAGAGAGGGAGAAGGCGGCTGGGTGGAAATGTCAAACGGTCCAGGGGAAAACTAATCAAAGAATGCCGGCCTTCAGCAGAACCACTGCCACAGGCCTGATCTGTGTAAATCCCTCTTCTGTCTCAACAGAGGGCACATTGTAAGGGGAGGTCAAATGCAGAGGAGCTGAGTTGTGTAAAGCTGTGTTGTGTAGTTTCATAATGGAAGTTGTAAGTGTAAAATGCCAAAAGGGATCATTGTATGCACCAGACAAATAAAGTAGGCCCGCTCCTCTGCAGACAGAGAAAGGCTAAGGTGCTTATATCATACCGCAACCTTTATATTTTTGAGGATATACTCCTGGGAAACATGGAGCAAAGTAACTAAAGATTTTTTTTATTATTACTCAGTTTTTTCTATTAGATGTTTTTCGATTTGTTAATTCCTCATGTTTTCATTTCCCATCAGTTGCATTTTAGCTGATGCCTTTTGCACAAGAGTTTGGAGAATTCAAATTATTGATGTTTAAATTTTAAAATTGCACATTTGTGTGTTGTATTGAGAGTGAACCGGTCCTGTAAAATGGAACCGTTTGCTGTATGTGCAGGAAAAGCACATTGAACGTATCCTCTCCAACTAAATCCACTGCAAATATTCATTTTCCATATCAAAAATGAACAGTTTTAATTTCTTCTAGACACAGATGTCTGTTATCTGTCTAAAAATCTATGTAATATGCAACTTAATGGGAGCAGTTTGGGCCTTAATTTACAATTAATAAGACACAAAATCCAGGCTTTACAAGTTTTTGCCCACGTTATAGCAGTAACGAATGAGATCTTATGTTCTGGAGATATAAACACAGGTCTGTCCAGTTGCAGAAATCTCTCCAAGACATTATATATTCTTGGAAATCTTTCCAATGTGTGAGAGACTGTAGCTTCACCAGAGGTTATTTTAACACTTGCAGAGTGAGATTTAAGAGAGCTAAGGAATATTTTTTGAAGGATGCAACAATCAATACACTTTCATTTGACCATCAGAAGACCAAGAATCAATATTTCCAACATTAAAATGATTGTCAGGCAGCAACACAACCCTTTAATACTTCTTCTGAAAGCCGACGTTTCATCCCTGCCCTTTGGCTGATTTATTTCAGCCCAGTGTGGTGTCTGTCAAAGTCCAACTCTCACAGCGCGCCAGGGGGATGTTTTCATCTTATGTGACAATT
This sequence comes from Stegastes partitus, assembly GCF_000690725.1. Lineage (NCBI taxonomy): Eukaryota > Metazoa > Chordata > Actinopteri > Pomacentridae > Stegastes > Stegastes partitus. Next base: position 131,091 of record NW_007577880.1, on the reverse strand, counting down.
TTATCCACATGCACCATGAAGCTAACACTTTAAGTCTCAAAAAAGTCTTCTAATACCATGTACACATTTTAGCATGGTTGCATCTAATGGGAAGCTGCTGCCGGCCTGGTAGCTGGTGCTCTACACTTTGAGCTGCACCAAATTACCAAAGAACAAAGGGCGGTGCAGCGGACAGAAATCAAAGATGAGAGTAGCGGCTCATCTACAGGTTGGCAGCTGCTGACTGCTCGTCGGAATAAAAGAAATATAAGCAATAGTGTTTAGATGAAAGCATTTTTTATTTATTTTTTACCATCATTTAACCGTGGCTAGCATGAGCTCATATGCTTGCTTTCAGAAACCATCTCGTATTTGCAGGCGTTTCTGCTTGTAAAACGAAGGTTAAGTGTTTCCTGCATTGGCACGCTCTCGTTGTGATGAAACGCATCGCAGTGTGCGTTATGATGTGTGTGACTGTTTAGTACGTTCTACTCGGGGGGGAAAAAATAAAGGGATTAATCAGCAATCAGTTAAGTTAGTTTGTGTGTCTTATGGAAATATTTGCATCGGAAGCATTTGGGTTGTTATTTAGGGGGGAGTTAGATGAACTTTGCATGTAGTGCCTGTGCTGTCCTGAGGCGGTACACTCACCCTTCTTCTTCTTCTTCTTCTCCTTTCCCTTGTCTCACGTTATTTCTCTTTTCCCCCGTTCTCCCACTCCCTATCTCTCTTTACCCGATAATGAATGCAGGAACTCTCCTTCATATGTGTTTAGCAGCGCCTGGAGACTGGTGTCGGCCCATGGTCCCTTAATTATTAATTTGACGTTATGCGCTGGCCGTTTGATCATCCCCACATATCTGTATGATTCAGATTTAACGAGTTCCCCAGGAGACTCTGTTTTCTCTCTTTCTCTCTTTCTATCAGGCTTGTTGTCTTAAACCTACTGAAACCCAAGCGTGAGTGGAAAAAAAACCCCAGCTGCAAAAAAAAAAGCACCAGAATTACTTACTTTTGATGGGCAGTTTAACCAAAAGGGTCTCGGCTCTATGAGCACATAAATTTTTAGTATGTGTGATCCAAGTGAGAATTGAGCCACTGATTGCGGCTTTGTCAGTTCTACACTCCATCAAGCAGGAAAATGACTTTTAAACACTCGAAGACAATGTCAGATTAAAGCAAGAGCTCCCCTCTGCTGGCTTTTCTTTTTGAAGTCCATGTTAGAGTGCAGCGGATTATCCAGGTATCCGACCAAAGCACAGCTACCTGGTCGATGCAGTGGTGAGTGTTGGTGGAGATCCTTCGCTCACCACCAGTGTGGCGCTTCACCATTTATCTAATCATTCGTAAGAAACGTAAAGACTGTTCTACAAATTCTGTGATGGGATGAAGGCATAGCTGTCAGCACGGCTGGGCCTGACGTACTTATTCGCTCTTACTGGCACCAACCCGTCTTAAACAAAACAATCTGATGAACCTTCCCCAAACTAAACGTGCCCCCACTGGATTTATCTATCTTCTTTTTTGTGTTGTTGCCATCAGCATCAACAGTGTTTGCAAGCGGCGTATCAGACGAGACTGCAGGAAACAGCCAATAAACGCAAACTCCATTACAAGAGTGTAACGACACCAATAAAGTACATGAAGGACATTTGAACAACAAAAGCGCTCTTTATAACTCAGTGTCGTTTCTAATAAAGCAAATAGCACGAAAAAAAAAAAGAAAAGACTAAACCAGCACGAGCAGTTGTCACTAATACATGCAACAGAAAATATCATGAAGCTAAAACAGAAAACTGCAGTGACTCAGTCTTGTGAACCACCTGTGAGTGAAGCTAAACTGTGCAATGAAGCAGCCAATGGGAGCAGCATCCCCAGTAGCACCAGAATGTGGCTGGGGGACACAAAATAACCCTTCAGAGACAGAACTGCTAAATGTCAGGAGCCACCGGTGTGACCAATGTAAAATGTTGAGTCGCACTTGACCGATTTTTCGCATGTGCAATCAAAGTGGTTCCACTCTGGAGCTCCTGGTAGGTGTATTCACTTGCAATCAAGTGGGAGAACACGCCACCCACCGAATGCGTGTAATTATTATTTTCTTTTTTTGCTCCAGCCTGTCATATTAGAATTACCAAACCATCCACCGTTATTGGTTTTAAATAGGGTTCCAGTTGTAATTCTTGGGTAGGTTGGCGTCCTCTGACTCCAGCTCAGTTTGGTTTCTGGCCTCTCAAACACTGATGGTTGCAAATGTTGGTAGAGCCGAATACAGAGCATCTATTTCTGAGGTCGTAGTGGTTTTTGGCAATTTGAGAGATCTTTACAGTGATTGGTTGTGGTTTTAGCACCTTCCATTGACATACCTCAGATAATGCTGCATATTTTTTCATCATTTTTTAAAAACACAATTTTACATGTGTAATGGAAAAGTACTGCATCTGCATGAAGAATGTCAAAGCAAGTTGGTTACAGGCCCAAAAATGTGCTCTCATAACATCTAGGTAAAAGACTAGTGGCCATACATGGGAAGAAGAAGTTGTGCATCCCATGTGTTTAGACTTCTTGATGTCTGATCCAATGTGTTTAGTCTTCTAATGTCTGTGGATGAGTACACCCTGTACCCCCAGCTGTTGGAGTAAAGACCACACCTGTACAAGAATACTACGCTGCCTGCACTCATGTGTACTCTCCTGCAGACTGCTTGCATTCTGTATGACCTGTACCTTCAAAGCTTTGAATAAAACAAGACAAAGACAGCTCGGACTACTGGACTTTATGTAGATCATAGAAAGTTTCCACAACACATGCTTGTTTTTTAACATTCAAATTTGACTGGGTGGCTAATGACACTGTTTATCTGCTGTGTGGCAAACTCAGCACACACATTTATCACTGATTTACGCAGACTTTACCTTTTTCAGAGGGAGGCGGTACTGTACTGGCCGCATCCTGAGCTGTAGTCTTTTTTTTCCTGTGATCTTCAAGCTACTAATCATCAGCGTAAAATTCCAAACACCATAAACTTCACACAAGCAATGAAGTTGGAGGAGCAGATAAAGCTGGGGGATGCAGAGTGAAGATGACATACAGTAGAAGTGTGCACATGGGTGACATTATGGAGTTACGCGTGTCGATGTGTGGATGCATGCACATTTAGAAGTCGAGAAATGTAATTAAAGGTAGTGAGCTAGCTCCAGCAGTGCAACATTTGTCTTTATGGCTTGTGCTAATGTGTCTCTCCCTCTCTCTCTCTCTCTCCTTCATCAGCACCACCACGGTTCACGAAAGTTCCCGTCGACCAGATCGGCGTCTCGGGGGGCGTGGTCTCCTTCGTCTGCCAGGCAACGGGCGACCCCAAGCCGAGGGTTAGTTGGAACAAGAAGGGGAAGAAGGTCAACTCCCAGCGTATAGAGGTGAGTCAGTGGAACCTGCTCCTCATTACTGCAGCTCTACAGGTGAGGGATCGGAGCGTTCCCGTGACTTATGCAACTGTGACGGAGGATGAATTGTTCTGCGTTATTCTGCGGACTTGAGGGTCCACTTGTAGGTTTATTTTATACGAGGCAGCAGCGTGCAAGCAAAACAGAACTGGTTTTGAGAGCAACTAAAAGAATGTCATAGAATGCATTAACCCAAGTAGCGTTCTTTACGCTGCCTGGTGTGCGTCAGAGGCCCTCTTATGTATCATAATGGCCTCATGTACGGAAGCTGCATGTTTACGTTAAAACCTAATGCAGTCTCTGAACATCGTGGCCTTGCACAATGTCTTCTGAAATGATGTAAATGGGGCTTATGAAACAATCCTACCATAGCCGTCTTGGGGAGCTTCCTCCTGAATTTTCAACCATCATTATATTTAGCTTTTGTGATCATATATGGCTCAAAACACATTGTTTTTTTTTCCTGACATAACAAATGCTAGCTGTAATGCAAAGAATCCCAAATGTTCTTGGACAGGTCTGCTTATTCAGAAGTCGGTTTTGTCGTTCATATTTAACACTTTGATGTTGTGTAACGTGTTAACAAACCGGAGTACAGCCTGATCGCCGCCACTGATACGTCGTGAATGATTCTGTACAGTTTATTTTACTTGGTGTATTGTTACATCTGCTGATGTGACAAATAACATTCAGCTCTGCGGACCATTGCAAGCGCAGCTGTTTTCCCACATCACCTCATCAACAGTATTTTTGTTAGTTTTTTTTTTTTCGCTCACAATTTTCACAAATTGTTCCGACAACAACCGGCAGCCTTGTCACCGCCTGGCGTCTCTAACCTACGAGCAATATGCACGTCTGCCGTTAACTACGCCTGTCCAGTAATGAAATGTTAGAGCCCCTTCCTTTCCCCCCACCAACTCCATCCTTTTTGCACTTGAGTGACTCTGCGGTGACATTCTTCCAGTTGCTGTTTTTTTTTTTGCTCACATACAGGCCTGTCTGTGCGAATGTGTCTGTGCGTTATTCATTATGTTTGTTGTTCACTTCTCGGCAGGCATCCCAGATGGCATCTCTAAAAGTCTTGATTGATGCTCAGTGTCTCTTAATTAAAAAGTTGCTTTCGTTAACGATGACGGCAGTCACAGTGCATAGAGACACACACACACACACACACACACACACACTGCAGCATGGAGATAACCATAGGGGAGGGGGGGGTAAAAAGCAAAAAATGACAACAACATCAACAGGGGGAGATCAGCATCTCCATGGAGGACAAAATAAAAAGACAAGTTCTGTTTGTACGTTCTCTTCTTCTGCATGCTAAGTGGGAAACAAAGCCAAGGGCGTGAAGGAGCCCGCCAGAACGGACGCTTCTCTTCCTCCGTTTAGCATGAAATAAAAAAATTTGTAAAGGGGTTTTGAAGTAGTTAGGATTTTTTTTTTTTTCTGTTCTACCCTCTAGACAGCTGCTTTGATATCGATCATGATGCCATGCTCTGCAGTGTTTTTAGCCTAATTAGCAGCTCAGCCCTGAGATGTGCAGCAGTGGAGCAGCGGGGCTGCTGAAGACTTGTACTAGTATCTCAAAGTCATGCTTTGCTCGGAGATCGCAGCACTGAGTCCTTTGTTGAGATGGTGTAAGCTTCTCTGAGGAATGACTGATACTGGAACAATAGGGTTTGCTATGAGACTGACGGGCTGACCGTCCTCTCTGACCTCCGTCCAAAAGTAAAGCAAAAGGTATTTCATTTAGAATTGCCACCATTTAAATCCTAGTTTTTTTTCCCCCTAACTCTCTGAGGTTTATTTTTTTTGTTGCAGGTTGTAGGACTGTTGATGTATTCAGGGAGCTCAAACGTGGCCTTTCAGACGCTGACCTGTCTCCAGTTTGTGTGATTACTATGTTAAAACTCCCCCACTGTCAGTAACAGCCACTAATATTGCATTTTTAGTCATTTAAACACAAAGGATGCTGTTATTTATGTTGCTCCTCTTGGATGAAATCGTCGTAGCCAGATAGACTTCATTATAACTATAGATTTTCTTCTCCTCTGCATTCTCGTCACATGTTGAACTCTGATTGTTGTCCAATTTTTGTTTTTAAGAGACTCTTTCAACAAGGTTCAAAACAAACAGCTTCACAGAGAACAAAGGGCATAATTACAGATTAAAAAGATGTAAACGCACACAATCTGTGGACAAACAGTGTGTTGTTGTAACTCTTTATTTATGAGGGCTTACATCGGCTGTACAAGCACAGAAACAGGGTACCTTCTCAACCAAGGAGCTGAAAATATGATCTTACCCTCTCTGCTAACACAGACGCCACACTTGTCTTTGTTTCTCCGAGAAAATGTTTCGCTTTAGTGCTTCAGTCTGACCTACGATGGGCTGCTTCAGAGTCAAAAGTGGTCGTATTTTAGTTGGAAACCCCCACATGTGTCTAACCCAGCTCTTATGTTTCACCCCACAGACCATCGAGTTCGACGAGGGCGCCGGCGCCGTGCTCAGAATCCAGCCTCTCCGAGCGCCGCGCGACGAGAACATCTACGAGTGCGTGGCCGAGAACAGCGAGGGCGAGATTACCGTCAATGCCAAGCTGTCCATCATCCGAGGTGAATCTTTGCATTATGAAGCAGCGTGCAGGGGGAGTAACTACAAAATAAATCATTAAAGTGGACATCCATGAGCTCCACAGGTTTTTTTATGATGACATCTTGCCTCAGAGGTTATGCACTGCACTTGGAAGCGAGTGAGCGCTGCACTTTGAAGCCTTTTTTCTTTGGCTTTGAATTGGAGGTAGTGCTCTGCTCTGCTCTGGAAAGCCATTTTGACTTCAGCTGTAAAATCTGGCTAGCTGGGTTGTTTAGGATTTGTTACCAGTGTTTATTTGCTGCTTCATGTAAAAGATAATCTGTTGGAATCTGTTGTAAAAATTTGCTGTTTTTACTTTATTTTCAATACAGACATGAGATTATTTGGTATTTTATCCTACATAATTATTAGAAAATTAAAAAGCACCATATAAAACATATTATTATTTCTTTTTACCAAAAGTTCATACAAAATTTTAATGTAAAATGTGCATGATTTTCTTAATTTTGTCGTATTCGTACCATACAAAGTACATCCGATAAATGCCCACATTACAGTTGTAAAAGCTCACTGACTAGTAAAGAAGCAAAATCAGAGGTTTAAATTAATCGTCACTAAAGAAACCATAATAATATCTGTGAAAATGCCGACGACTGTTTCTTAAAGCATGTGTGCGGGCGCTCACCACAGCCCAAAATAGCCTCGAAAATCACTTACAGATGGACCGCGTGAAGGCTGTTGATTAAGGACACATCAGTTTAATGGCACTAATCAACTGTCATTCATGGGAGAGCTGCACCTCCGTTTGAAAACATGCAAGGTCCCCTGAATGAAATAGATTGATTGGTCATCCGCGGACAAGTCGGATCACAGCGGCCAAGAGACGAGCAAACACAGAAACAGGTGTGAAATAACAAACCGGTGTTGAATATGTAGATGAAATCAGCAAATAGCAGAACTTTAATGAGTGCTGAAAGTGCTACTTTGGTTTCAGCTGAGATATTCCAGCATTTGTTTCGCTCCAGTTTGGAGGTCATGGAGGACAGCATCATAAGCAAGCAAGCATGTGGTCACACGCTCCCGCTTTCTTCTCTCTCGTTCTACCTGTCTCTGTCTGCCTCGCACACGTAGACACACACACACACTGTCTTTTCTGTTCTCTTCTATTCTCTCCTGCTGCCATCTGCCATGTTTCCAGGGCTGGATGAAGCTGAGCTATTGCTGGCTGGCTGGCAGCACACAAGCTAGGCCTTCCTGGCTGTCAGATCCACAGGCACTGGGTTATAGTGTGTGTGTGTGTGTGTGTGTTATGTGTGTGTGTTGTGTGTGTGTGGTCGGGGTGTTGGACCAGAGATTGGAAGCCTGGCCCAGCATCCTGGGTTAGTTATTGTTAGAAACAACCCCAGATGCATTTGATTGGGTGCTTTCGGGGTGTCAGTGCCTCAGGTGTAGAGCGGCAGTAACTATTCGATCAAACGAGAGAAAATATTAGTCACACTATTTAGTATTATTCAAC